>NW_026262615.1:0-12500 GCF_021869535.1 Mytilus californianus | reverse complement strand
TTGCCGAATGACGTCAAATTGTCATGCGATACGTTACAGCAACGCATGCGATTATAAGCGGAAGCAGTTGATTTAAAACGGAAGCAGTTTATATAAACAGTAGGCAGTTGATAACAAAAGTCATATCACACGGGTAAGGCAATTCTTCAAATTTGATGAATAAATATATGAACAAATTAGTCTTATCATGGGGAACACTTATACCATTATTTTTTATAAGTATATGATAAACATACATACATGCATATAAAATGCACACATACAAATAAATGCATACACATAAACATAAAAACATACAAACAAACAAACATACAAACATACAAAAATATATACATACATGCACACAGTCAGGAATTCGTGAAAACCCTGTGAGACGCAAAATCTAGTGTGATCTTATGATGCCATCAAAAGGAAAGATTGGATATTGTCATCTCGATCCTACTTATGATCATCGCCTAATGTTTTTATTGTATAGAATGCTAGTAGTTATATTATGCGTAATTATGAGCCAATCATCCCTTTCAAAATAGTGATCTCTAATCCTTCATACCACACACGGGCTTGCGGACTGGATATCGGTGTTAACGTTGCGATGGCTGCAATGTGAAAATTTGTAAAGCAGGAAAGGTCATAGAAGATCATATCACCAATATTTGCAGGGATATTGACTTCCGGTTATTGAGTTTCACTCCTCGAAAAAAGTTGATTTCGTTCGTCCAAAAAATATCTTCCTACACATTTAGACCCCAAAAAAACACGTGTTGTTAACATTGCAACTAGTGCTCATCTTTAAGGTATATTTACTAAAGTAACACGTCTTCGCAAACGTGTATTTGTTTAGCTATGTTTTGCAACAGAAACAAGAAACCAACTCATTTTCATTTTATTCTTCTTTAGATAGACTGGTAGGGTAAGAATAAAAAAAAAAAGTTTGCCTTGTCATTGTACAACAAACGATAACTAAGGTAACAGGCATGTAGCAGGGACCCTAAGCGTTGTATGAGCCATAATATACCCCTATAGCATGTCCTGCTAGGTTTTTACGATGAAAAGATTCATGCTGATATGGTCAATACAAGCGGTTGGTGATCCGATAGTTGAGTAGTGGTCGAATTAAGTAGTTTGTTTCCTTATCATCGATATATTAACGTAAACAGACGACACATCCAATTATCAGATTTCCTTATCTATGAAATACCTCATTGGTTTGCCTATGTGGTGATTGGTAAATATTATACCTGTAATGGGTAACTGGCCACAAAGTGATTGTCTTGCCTTTTGGATATGATATTTGTATTTCCTTTCTTAGGAAAAGGCCGGGATGCTTCAGACTATACTATCAGTATTCAGCCGACACCGGTGCAATGATAGTGACACATCTTTTAGAACTATAACACACTCCGTTAAGTCTGTAGTGAAAAATATCCAAGGTCAGTATGGTAAATACTAGCGGTTGGCTGCCCGATTAAGGGGAAGGGGTGAAATATAGATTTGTTTTTTTGTCATACCATTGTACAACTAACAATAACTAATGACAAAGACAGGTAGCCGGGAAACTTGGGCTTGTAATGAACTCTGATATACTTATATTACATGCCTAAGGGGTGAAATGGGTGTATTATTCCCTGTATATGCTTACAGGATGATTTTCTGGACTTTGGGGTTACTTCATCGTGTTTTCCTGCCTTGTGATGGTAGTTGAATCTTTTGTAAAAAAAACTTTATATAGTTAGCCAAGGTCTGAGGGACTGTATTTGCACCTTGTTTTATTTAAAATAGGCTCGGCTTGATCTGTATGGTATAGATCCGGCATCGGTTATGACAATATTTGCGGTTGGATAGCAGACATCCAAACATGGGTCGAATTAATAGCTTTATTGTCTTATGCTCGTACAAGTATTGACAACTAAGGAAGTATGTAGGCAACATGAACCTTATCAGCGTTCGTATGAGCTATTATATACCCATATAAAATGGCCGACGTGGTATATATAGTGAAAAGATTCGGGGTCGGTATTGTCATTGTTTGCGGCTGGGTACTCGATTTAGTTCTTGGTGTAGAAATGAAATGATGTCTTGCTTTACGATTGTAAAACTTATGGTTACTAGGATTCAGGCAGGCAATTTGGACCGTTGGCGTTGTAAAGATATTTGATATACTGATATGCCATGTCCGCGGGGTGCTCGAGGAATGATATAAACCCTTATTGGTTGTTGCTTATATAATAATTTTCTTGGCTTTGGTATTGTTTCATCGTGATTTTCTGTCTTAACACGAGACGAAGAACTTCTGAAACTGATTTTACTAGCTAGAACGACCTTTGCCATGATATTTACACCTTGTTTGAACCTATAACAAAATAAACTTAGTCTATAGGGTTAAAAGGTCCTGGGTCAATATGTAAAATACTAGCGTTTTGCACCTAGATATAAGAGTAGCAGTCGAAAAAATAGTGTTTTGCCTTACGATCGTCCAAATAATGGATATAGGAAGGTAACCGGGTACCTTAGCTTTATAATAAGCAATAGCATACATTTTTGGCATCCCTGCGTGATGCTCACAGAATATCAAACTCTTTTGGGTAATTTGCCATAGGGTGATTTTCTGGCTATTGAAGTTGGTTTATCGTTTTTTTCTGGCTTATCACTGGTCAAGTACTTTGGGAAGCCTTTGAATACTAGTCATGGCCTTTGGAATTTCATTTGCAAGGGGTAATTTTAAGATAAGGTTACTGTTCAGGTTAAGATATTAAGTTATTGTTTAACCTTAACGTTGATTGATGGTTAGTTGGTTTGTTGACAATTCATATTTAAGGTACAGGTAAATTCAAGGTTAAAAAATTAAGTTCCGGTTAAGGTTAAGATAAGATTGAAGGTGATTTTTAACCTTAATGTTCATAGATGGTTAATTGGTAGTTGAAAATTCAGATGAAAGGTTGCGGTAGCCTTGAGGTTAATTAAATGATAGATAAGGTTAAGGTGTAGGTTAAGGTTAAGGTTAATGTAAAAGTTAAGATTATAGTTGAAGTTAAAATTTAGTTTAAGGTTAAATTGAAGGTTTGTCCGAACCCCGCTGAAGGATGATTGGTAGTTGAAAATTTAGATTAACGATTGAAATTGAGTTTTAAGATTGAGGAAGCCTTTAAGTTAATTGAAGGTTACAAAATGTCAAAGTTTCAGTTAAGTTTATTGTTTAAGTAAAGGTTAAGGTATGTTTTAACCTCATGATTTATTGAGGATTCATTAATAGTTATAAATTCAGATTAAAGGTGGAAGTACCCTTATGTGAACTATTATTGGTCTGTTGGTGTTTTTCTTATTTTGCCATATCGTTTTCAATTCAATTTCGATCAATTAGTTTGACTGTCCCTCTGATATCGTTCGTCTCTCTTTTTTAAGGTTAATTGAAGATAAAAAAGAGTTAAGGTTTAGGTTAACAATAATGGTAATATTAAGCTTAAGGTAAAGGTTAAAGTGAAGGTATGTTTTAACCTTAATGTTCATAGTTGAGGTAGCCTTAATGTTAACCACATACCACATCTTCTTATATCTATTAATGTTAATTCAAGGTTAGAGAAAGTGAAAGTTTATGTTTAGGTTAAGGTTAAGGTTAAAGGTAAGGAAAAGGTTAAGGTTAATGTCAATTTTAGGGTATATCATAGTAGTTTAATTTTAAGGTTGATTGAAGGACAATTTTTGTACGATAAAGGGTTAGGGTTGTGAATAAGGTCAAAGGTAAACATTATGGTTACAGTTAAGTTTAAGACAAGATTAAGCTTGAAATCAAAATTTCATCTTTGCGCATGTACACCTGGTAAGGGTGCGTGTGCAAACTGTCGAATTATAGGAAGTTATTAGTAGAAAGAACACTTCTATATATTTTGTGTTATGGATTATAAATTAGTTAAACCAGGTAAGTAACATTCGTATGTCTTACTAATGGATATCAAATTAGTAGACGCAGGCATTTGGTACTTTTATTCACAAATTGAGACCAAATTTTGTATGAAAATGTTTTGTTTTAAACACTTTTCAGTCGACATTCCGGATAAATAGGGCAAGTTCTCTGTGCCAACGAAAGATATTATTATTTAACTAACTCCGAATTAGCCGACTTTTTGCTTGAGCATAGATAGATTGTCTGGTCTCTGTGGGTGTTCTACATTACCCGAATTGAATGTAGTTATCATTATTTTAAAGAATTCTGTACAACGCTTATCAACGCTTAATTCTGTACTATTTTTTTGTGTATTCGTCTATTTAGTTTAGGCATGGCGTTGTCAGTTTGTTTTCAGTTGATACCCTTTGGTATCTTTCGTCCTTCTTTTATCAGAAATGTGAAACTCGGAGTGTCAATTTTTGAAATTAAGATACAAGTATTATGTACACGATGTATACACCTTGGCAATGAATGTATCAAACTTAAATAACAGGCGTAATAATATAATAATATATGTTAAGAGTCCAAGCACCGTGACGACTATCTAAAATGTCTTATTTATACAACTTGAATGAGTGCATTAATGGAATAATTCTGAAATTTGTAGATTTGCGAAGATCAAATAGAAGAATATTAAAAATTGAAGATTACATAAATAGTAAATCAGATCGAGAAGGGTTTTTGGTAAGAAAGATTGACGACATAAAAGGTAAATACTAGTTATTCTGTTTATTTAGAACTTATGCGTAAACTGTTTTGTTTTTTCAGTGTGTTAATATGTTGTTTCATTGTAATACCTGGATAGGTGTTTTAGAAAAGTTTACTTACGAATGATTTTTGTATCTTCAATCTATCTTCATTTGCGGTACCTTTTACAAGCATGCATTGTATTTCAAGTTTTGTTTTCTCAATTTGGTCTTTAAAAAAAGGTTATTTTTTTATTTTAATATGCATTAAATTCATAAACATGCGGTGAATATTTTTTTCTTCATACTTTGTTAAAAATTTTGAAAACAATAAATTTCAAATTATACATGTTCACTAGTATTAGTATTTAAGTATTTGTGATGAAAATATTTTCTAAAATGGTTTCTTTTTCGAAAAAAATATAGTTTACTAACAACATATTTATTAATATTATATTTTACTTAATCAATCAATCATCGTTATGTAGTTTAAAATGTTTTGAGCTGTTTGATGTTTATATTTGTCGTTTAACTTTATAAAAGGAAGAGGTGTGTTTACGACAAAACAGTTTGAAAAAGGCGAGTTTATGTTCGAATATCGCGGAAATTTAACAACAGTTGATCCAGGCTTCAACGAGTACGCATTCGAGTTTATTTGGAATTCAAGAAAATGTTGGTAAGTTTAAAACTTTTTATGCTAGATGAAAAATGTTTTTTTTTTCTTGTCGACTTCAAAACCATATAGTAGCGGTTAGAACACGTAAATGACATACGGGTGGTATGGGCGTATTTCGCCATCTTGGATTGTAAAAAATCAGTGAACCTTATGTCTAGTTTCTATTAATTAAGTTAACAAAATTTGATGCAAAACTGCAGATAACTAAATGTGAACTGTTATTTGAAAAAAAAACCGTTTATAAGATAATGATTATAAGTATTAACACTTTCGCAAGTGTAGATTAATTTTGGTTTAACAAATGCCATTTGAATGGAAGGTAACTCTGGAAAAAGTGCACTTTTCTGAAGGAATCTACATGGAATTTTCCTATTTCGTATTTTAGCCGAAAAAAAACGTACGGTGACTTTATCCCTTCTTTTGATATTCTCAAATCATTGTCTTGATGCTATCTTTTTGTGTTTTATTTAACAATTCTATCAAGTAGTGTAGCTTCTAATTGCATACTGATGTTATTACCCGTATACGCCATACACAATGTGCCACAACCTGTAGCTTGATAAATTGCACGGTGACCTATCGTTTTTAGTATAGTTTGGAACAGATATTAATATACAATAGGTTTTGGCAAAGTGAGCGAATTTTATCCTTTCATTTTAGACTCCCATACCACCTTAAGGAATTCAATACGTTGTTTTTTTTTCTGATTATTCATTTTTTGAATTTTGGTAATCATGCAATTGCAAAAATCTTCGATATTTCAATTGCAATTATCTGCCCCTTTCTATCACACAATTTCTTTTTCCGTATAGAGTCGACTTTATAAATGATCCTTTTTAGTAAAATAGAAAAAATATATTGCTCCAGATCTTTTATATTAATATCACGCTATTTAGATATATTTCTTTAAGTTGATTTATAACTCATCATTTATCAAAATCAAGGATACCAGAAATAAAACCAGTTCTGGCCTGATTCCTACATTGATGTATATTAATATATCGAAAATGACCTCAAACCTTTCACCGACTGTTAATTATCACTGATCAATAACTTTTTTGTTTACCTTTAACTTACAGCAAACTTCAAACTGAACTTTTACCTATAATCTTAACATTTACTATTGACGTTAACCCTCACATTTACTTCTAACCTTAATCTGTAACCTTAACAGTTAATTTTAACCTTAATCTTTAACCTTTCCAGTTACTTGTAACATTAATCTTTAACCTTATCATTAGACCATAACCTTAAATCCTATAGCTTTTACCATTCACTAGAATCCTTACCTTAAATAATTTGATACCTTCGTATCAGTAAGCTAAAGTTTAACAGTAAGTTGTTCTTTCCATCTAGGATCGATGCATCTAATGACGACAAATCCTTGGGAAGGCTCGTAAACGATGACGAGAATGATAGTAACTCTATTGTTAAGAGAATAATTGTCGGTGGTCTTCCCCATCTTTGTTTCTTTGCTACAAGAACAATCAGCGAAGGTGAAGAAGTAACATTCACATATTTTCAAGGAGAATATGACCAGTTTCCTTGGCGGTTAAAGGTAAGTATTATGTACTTCAGGATTTGTTAATGACACAATTTGTGAATGCATACATAGCGAGTCTTGTTCAAGTTTAAAGGTTAAAATTTAAGGTTAAGGTGATGGTTTTATTAAAAGGTTAAGATAAAATCCAAAAGTTAAGGTTATAATGAATGTTAGGTAAAGGTTGCTGTTGACATTCAAATTATGTATGCGCATGTGCAGTTAACAGAACGCTTCTGTTAAAGGTTAGTTGATCGTCGGATAAGTGTTTTTCTTGTGATTGAATTATAATACCATTGTGGAGAAATTTTCATGAAAGGTAAGCATTTACTCCTTTATATCAGAATCATTCTAAGAATTGTTTAAAAAGACGCCTTTGTCCATTGATTTGATTAAGCACACATAGTAAATCTTATGAAAACTAAAGGTTAATCCTTGAATTTTAATTTACGAAAACATTATATTATAGTTAATGTTAAACTTTTATCATTTCTGAAACCAATACTTCAGTATACATTTACATATCAATATCATAGCGTGGTCAATTATCACACTTATATTCATAAAAACACTTTTCGTAAATAAAAAAAGAAGATGTGGTATGATTATTAATGAGACAACTCTCCACTGCAGACCAAAATGAAACAGTAATTAACAACTATAGGTCACCGTACGGCTTTCGACAATGAGCAAAACCGATACCGCGTAGTACGCTATACAAGACCCCGAAATGACAATGTAAAACAATTCAAACGTGAAAACTAACGGTCTTATATATGTACAAAAAGTATACGAAAATCAAATATGTAACACAGCAACAAACGACAACCACTGAATTACAGGCTCTTGACTTAGGACAGGCACTTACATACAGAATGGGGTGGGGTTAAACATGTTAGCAGGATCCCATTCCTCCCCCGAACCTGGGACAGTGGTTTTAAAGTACAACATATGAAAAACCTATACAAATCAGTTAAAATAGGCATAAATCATCAGATGAACAAAAATACAAGTGGACTACAACACCGCACTAGAAACTTTTTTCTCTCTTTACATGAATGATAAGTTAGGAGTGACACAATTTCCCTAACTTGCTCTCACCCTTACTCCTTATTTTGTCTCATATCGGTCTGTTGTATACAATTTGACAATTAATCTTTAGAAATAACCGAAATTCCCTTCATATGTCGAAATTTAATAACCGTGACAAATAATAACTTATTTTTTTTGTAAAAAAATGGTCTGTTGTACATTACTTGCAACCTTGGATGTTACTGTTTGTCGTGAATGTTTGACTGATCCATGAGTAGTCGTTGCTCGGTGACCTATAGAAATCGTCAGATAAGCCAAATAAGCTATGTGAGAGTTACCGTGACAACGGTCAGCGATCGATCAGTAGATTTATCTTATGGACGATTCTGACGGATACGTATATGTTTAAAATTCTTATGTAAACCGAACTCCACAGTGTTTACATTCGATAAACACTGACCTCCACGAAGACACCTTTATTCGTTTAGTTGTAATAAACTTAGTTGCAATAACAAATAAAAAAAAATAAATATGAATTACTTTTCACACATCATGTGTATATCTTCATATTCTTTAATTTAAATTTTAGCTAAAAAATTAAATAAGTGCAGACTAACGATATGCTTATGTACCACTCATAAGCGATAAAATGTTATCATTTAAAATATGTACTATATCTAGCAATTCATGTCACTAGATGATAAAAGTAAAAATAGTATAACATTAAAGAAGCTCAGAGCTTTGTTTGTCTTGATTAAAAGTGTTGTTTTAACTATTGTTTTGAATTACTTTAATTTCTTCATTTGATAAAAAGTAATGTAATCTTATTTATAATTATGTATTGTAATGTTCTCGAGATAAGTGTTTTCTTTGAATTAAAAGATAATCAGAAATAAAAAAAAATAAAAAATGTTGTTTTTGTAGAATAAGAATGCAGTTATAGCTTTATTTTAATACAAATTATAAACTGTCAAAAGATTTCAATACTTTTTCTACATCAGGATTGGTTGTTCTTCAGAAAAAAATAGACTGTATATTATGGAAATGCTACACAATTTAATGCAAATATTTCATCTCATATTTGAAATGATTCAACATCAATTGCAAATAGTCTTTAAAATGTCTTTTGATAAGTAATTCTGTATAAGATTTGATTTTTTGAAGGATACATATGTCAAACTTTTGTTTTATTGGATCAAGAATGCAATCATTTCTGCCTTTTCAATGGAAATTATTGACTGCCATTGGATTTTTGTACTTTTAACAGTTTTGGATTTGTTGTTTTTTTCATAAAATTAAAAGATTATCAAAGAAAATATACTAAAATGGTGTTTGCATTGTTCAAATTAACCAAATTATTCTTCTTTTGATAAAAAATGATGCCATTTTATTTGGAATTAGTTATTTCAAAAGCATTTATATAAGTCTTATTTACGAATTTAGATCTCATCAGAATTAAAATACTCAAAGTTTGGTTTTTGGTGAAAAAGAATGCAGTTATTGCTTTCTTTAAATACTTATTATAAACTGCCATAAAATTTCAGTACTTTTTGAACATCAGGATTGGTTGTTTTTCATTAAATAGGCTGAATTTAAGGGAAAAGATACTAAATTTTTGTACGTGTTGCCTTAAATGCAAATATTTCTTCTCATTTTTCAAATAATGCAACTTTAATTGCAATCAGCCTTTAAATATGCCTGTTGATAAGTTATTTTGAATGAAATGTTATTTTTTGAAGGATAGATATGCTTAAATTTTTGTTTTTGTTGAACAAGAATGCAATCATTTTTTTCATTTTCATGGAAACTTTTGACCACCATTGGATTTTTGTACTATATATTGTTTAGGATTGGTTGATTTTTCATAAAATTTAAAGAATATCAGAGAAAATATACTAAAATATTGCTTGCATTGTTCAAATTTATCAAAACTATTCTTCTTTTGATAAAAAATTATGCTATTTTATTTGGAATTAGTTATTTCAAAAGCCTTCATATAAGTCTTATGTGAGAACTTAGACCTCATCAGAATTAAAATACTCAAAGTTTGGTTTTTGTTGAAAGAGAATGCAGTTATTGCTTTATTGTAATACACATTATAAACTGCCATAAGATTTCAGTACTTTTTGAACATCAGGATTGGTTGTTTTTCATTAAATAGGCTGAATTTAAGGGAAAAGACACTAAATTTGTGTACGCGTTGCCTAAAATGCAAATATTTCTTTTCATTTTTCAAATAATGCAACTTTAATTGCAATCAGCCTTTAAATATGCCTTCTGATAAGTTATTTTGAATAAAATGTTAGTTTTTGAAGGATAGATATGCGTAAACTTTTGTTTTTGTTGAACAAGAATGCAACCATTTCTTCATTTTCATGGAAACTATTGACCACCATTGGATTTTTGTACTTTATATTGTTAAAGTATGGTTGATTTTTCATAAAATTAAAAGAATATCAGAGAAAATATACTTAAATGTTGTTTGCATCGTTCAAATTTACCAAAATTATTCTTCTTTTGATAAAAAATGATGCTATTTTATTTGGAATTAGTTATTTTAAAAGCCTTCATATAAGTCTTCTTTAAGAACTTAGATCTCATCAGAATTAAAATACTCAAAGTTTGGTTTTTGTTGAAAAAGAATGCAGTTATTGCTTTATTTAAATACTTATTATAAACTGCCATAAGATTTCAGTACTTTTTGAACATCAGGATTGGTTGTTTTTCATTAAATAGGCTGAATTTAAGGGAAAAGACACTAAATTTGTGTATGCATTGCCTAAAATGCAAATATTTCTTCTCATTTTTCAAATAATACAACTTTAATTGCAATCAGCCTTTAAATATGCCTGTTGATAAGTTATAGTTCTTTTGAATAAAATGTTATTTTTTGAAGGATAGATATGCTTAAATTTTTGTTTTTGTTGAACAAGCATGCAATCATTTCTTCATTTTCATGGAAACTATTGACCACCATTGGATTTTTGTACTATATATTGTTTAGGATTGGTTAATTTTTCATAAAATTTAAAGAATATCAGAGAAAATATACTAAAATATTGCTTGCATTGTTCAAATTTACCAAAACTATTCTTCTTTTGATAAAAAATTATCCTATTTTATTTGGAATTAGTTATTTCAAAAGCCTTCATATAAGTCTTATGTGAGAACTTAGATCTCATCAGAATTAAAATACTCAAAGTTTGGTTTTTGTTGAAAAAGAATGCAGTTATTGCTTTATTGTAATACACATTATAAACTGCCATAAGATTTCAGTACTTTTTGAACATCAGGATTGGTTGTTTTTCATTAAATAGGCTGAATTTAAGGGAAAAGACACTAAATTTTTGTACGTGTTGCCTAAAATGCAAATATTTCTTCTCATTTTTCGAATAATGCAACTTTAATTGCAATCAGCCTTTAAATATGCCTTCTGATAAGTTATTTTGAATAAAATGTTAATTTTTGAAGGATAGTTATGCTTAAACTTTTGTTTTTGTTGAACAAGAATGCAATCATTTCTTCATTTTCATGGAAACTATTGACCACCATTGGATTTTTGTACTTTATATTGTTTAAGTATGGTTGATTTTTCATAAAATTAAAAGAATATCAGAGAAAATATACTTAAATGTTGTTTGCATCGTTCAAATTTACCAAAATTATTCTTCTTTTGATAAAAAATGATGCTATTTTATTTGGAATTAGTTATTTTAAAAGCCTTCATATAAGTCTTCTTTATGAACTTAGATCTCATCAGAATTAAAATACTCAAAGTTTGGTTTTTGTTGAAAAAGAATGCAGTTATTGCTTTATTTAAATACTTATTATAAACTGCCATAAGATTTCAGTACTTTTTGAACATCAGGATTGGTTGTTTTTCGTTAAATAGGCTGAATTTAAGGGAAAAGACACTAAATTTGTGTACGCGTTGCCTAAAATGCAAATATTTCTTCTCATTTTTCAAATAATACAACTTTAATTGCAATCAGCCTTTAAATATGCCTGTTGATAAGTTATAGTTTTTTTGAATAAAATGTTATTTTTTGAAGGATAGATATGCTTAAATTTTTGTTTTTGTTGAACAAGAATGCAATCATTTCTTCATTTTCATGGAAACTATTGACCACCATTGGATTTTTGTACTATATATTGTTTAGGATTGGTTAATTTTTCATAAAATTTAAAGAATATCAGAGAAAATATACTAAAATATTGCATGCATTGTTCAAATTTACCAAAACTATTCTTCTTTTGATAAAAAATGATGCTATTTTATTTGGAATTAGTTATTTCAAAAGCCTTCATATAAGTCTTATGTAAGAACTTAGATCTCATCAGAATTAAAATACTCAAAGTTTGGTTTTTGTTGAAAAAGAATGCAGTTATTGCTTTATTTTAATACACATTATAAACTGCCATAAGATTTCAGTACTTTTTGAACATCAGGATTGGTTGTTTTTCATTAAATAGGCTGAATTTAAGGGAAAAGACACTAAATTTTTGTACGTGTTGCCTAAAATGCAAATATTTCTTCTCATTTTTCAAATAATGCAACTTTAATTGCAATCAGCCTTTAAATAAGCCTTTTGATAAGTTATTTTGAATAAAATGTGAATTTTTGAA
>NW_026262614.1:0-43244 GCF_021869535.1 Mytilus californianus | reverse complement strand
CATGCTATCTGACAAATTGACACCATTAAATCATTCAGGGAAGTTGCCAAAGTACAGATTCTATATTTACTGATTTCGCCTCTTAGGTCCGAGTACACAGTTATTTCGTAGTGCATTTCTTTTAGACAATAAATGAAAATAAAAAAAATCCCACCTGCGCTTTCTCAATAATATTTTTACAGTGTGTTGTACTACTTTTGGGACAAATTATATCAAAATTATAGAAAACTTCATCGGCTCTAACTCAAAATATGGACAATTCTATGTTAAGGGGGTCTTGAAATCTTTTGACAGCTTCCGAAGTGCTAATTTTTAACCTTTTTCAGCTGGACCAAATCACTACTTTACTTTACAATTCATGACCCAAATTTTTTTACAGTGTAATTTCATCCCCCTACTTGCTATTTGAGGCATAAAACATGAAGGAATACATTTGGAAGGGGTACTAAAAAAATTGGCAAGCAACACACTGTCCACACTAGGGACTTTATTCGTGGACAACGAAAATCAAAGGACGATAACTGTGTACTCGGACCTAATAGGATAGAAAAATTTGACCAATCTTAATAAAACTTGGTATGACTAAAGCTTAATGAATTATGAGACTGCTGACAAAGTTTCATGGCAATAGGATATACATTATAGACAATATGATAAATTCTATATTCAACTTCGCGTGTTAAATTTTGACGTTTAAATTGAAAAATTTCAACTATCAACATTTGGGGCTTTAAAAATTAAAATATTGCAAAAAATTACATTTTAAAGGCCTTAATATATGACATATTATGTATTTAAAGCAATAGAATACTCATTTGATTTATCAGACTTATCACAATTATTTAAAAGTCAAATTTATATGAGCCTGTGCCAAAAAATGGAGGTTTTCCAATGAAGGGGGGCCTTACATGAAGATGTATTATTTTCTAGCAATTTTAAATTTGTGGAGTTTTTTGGTTATAAATAATCCTTACATATGTATTAAATGTACTTTAAATGGAAAGAAAAATTACAAATAGCATACCATATTAGTATAAAAGGGTCTTAAGCCAAGTAAGACTGAAAATAATTTAGGGTCGATTTAGGCCGTAGCACATATTTACATTTAAAAATGCATACTGAAGCTATATGAAATAAAAATTTGTGTCTTTTTTATAATTTCTATACTCAGGTTACATGATACAATAAATCTGAGCATAAAAGGACTCTTGCATTCAACTTTTTTTGCAGACAGTATGGTCTGATACAAAGATTTTTCACTTTTTAGTGAAAAACTTGCATGCAATTTTAGCCTCAGCAGGCTTATATTTGAACCACTTGCTATTTAACATAAGAAAAGAAAGATACTATGTGAAATGAAACAGGTACAAAAGACATTGTGAAGTGCTTTTAATACAAATTTAGTGAAATCTTTATTATGGACTTCAACTTTTATGTACCTAGGTCCTCACATTTAACTTGATCCAAACAGGCCGTTACACGAGGGTCATTTATACAACACATTTTGCACATATTGTCTGAGATAATCTTATTTTCTGTAGATTCAGAGTTCACAAATGAGTAATACAACTGGGTTAAAGCATAGAAACACAAATATTGACACAGGAAAACCTGTCACATAGAAAGTCAGAATGCCACTTATGCATCAAAATTGAAAAAGCTTTGAAATGCTTATTTTGACCATATAATGCCAAAATGGGTAATTTTTGCAGAATTTCTATCAAATAAAAGTTTAAATCCTTTAGTTTCATGCTATCTGACAAATTGACACCATTAAATCATTCAGGGAAGTTGCCAAAGTACAGATTCTATATTTACTGATTTCGCCTCTTAGGTCCGAGTACACAGTTATTTCGTAGTGCATTTCTTTTAGACAATAAATGAAAATAAAAAAAATCCCACCTGCGCTTTCTCAATAATATTTTTACAGTGTGTTGTACTACTTTTGGGACAAATTATATCAAAATTATAGAAAACTTCATCGGCTCTAACTCAAAATATGGACAATTCTATGTTAAGGGGGTCTTGAAATCTTTTGACAGCTTCCGAAGTGCTAATTTTTAACCTTTTTCAGCTGGACCAAATCACTACTTTACTTTACAATTCATGACCCAAATTTTTTTACAGTGTAATTTCATCCCCCTACTTGCTATTTGAGGCATAAAACATGAAGGAATACATTTGGAAGGGGTACTAAAAAAATTGGCAAGCAACACACTGTCCACACTAGGGACTTTATTCGTGGACAACGAAAATCAAAGGACGATAACTGTGTACTCGGACCTAATAGGATAGAAAAATTTGACCAATCTTAATAAAACTTGGTATGACTAAAGCTTAATGAATTATGAGACTGCTGACAAAGTTTCATGGCAATAGGATATACATTATAGACAATATGATAAATTCTATATTCAACTTCGCGTGTTAAATTTTGACGTTTAAATTGAAAAATTTCAACTATCAACATTTGGGGCTTTAAAAATTAAAATATTGCAAAAAATTACATTTTAAAGGCCTTAATATATGACATATTATGTATTTAAAGCAATAGAATACTCATTTGATTTATCAGACTTATCACAATTATTTAAAAGTCAAATTTATATGAGCCTGTGCCAAAAAATGGAGGTTTTCCAATGAAGGGGGGCCTTACATGAAGATGTATTATTTTCTAGCAATTTTAAATTTGTGGAGTTTTTTGGTTATAAATAATCCTTACATATGTATTAAATGTACTTTAAATGGAAAGAAAAATTACAAATAGCATACCATATTAGTATAAAAGGGTCTTAAGCCAAGTAAGACTGAAAATAATTTAGGGTCGATTTAGGCCGTAGCACATATTTACATTTAAAAATGCATACTGAAGCTATATGAAATAAAAATTTGTGTCTTTTTTATAATTTCTATACTCAGGTTACATGATACAATAAATCTGAGCATAAAAGGACTCTTGCATTCAACTTTTTTTGCAGACAGTATGGTCTGATACAAAGATTTTTCACTTTTTAGTGAAAAACTTGCATGCAATTTTAGCCTCAGCAGGCTTATATTTGAACCACTTGCTATTTAACATAAGAAAAGAAAGATACTATGTGAAATGAAACAGGTACAAAAGACATTGTGAAGTGCTTTTAATACAAATTTAGTGAAATCTTTATTATGGACTTCAACTTTTATGTACCTAGGTCCTCACATTTAACTTGATCCAAACAGGCCGTTACACGAGGGTCATTTATACAACACATTTTGCACATATTGTCTGAGATAATCTTATTTTCTGTAGATTCAGAGTTCACAAATGAGTAATACAACTGGGTTAAAGCATAGAAACACAAATATTGACACAGGAAAACCTGTCACATAGAAAGTCAGAATGCCACTTATGCATCAAAATTGAAAAAGCTTTGAAATGCTTATTTTGACCATATAATGCCAAAATGGGTAATTTTTGCAGAATTTCTATCAAATAAAAGTTTAAATCCTTTAGTTTCATGCTATCTGACAAATTGACACCATTAAATCATTCAGGGAAGTTGCCAAAGTACAGATTCTATATTTACTGATTTCGCCTCTTAGGTCCGAGTACACAGTTATTTCGTAGTGCATTTCTTTTAGACAATAAATGAAAATAAAAAAAATCCCACCTGCGCTTTCTCAATAATATTTTTACAGTGTGTTGTACTACTTTTGGGACAAATTATATCAAAATTATAGAAAACTTCATCGGCTCTAACTCAAAATATGGACAATTCTATGTTAAGGGGGTCTTGAAATCTTTTGACAGCTTCCGAAGTGCTAATTTTTAACCTTTTTCAGCTGGACCAAATCACTACTTTACTTTACAATTCATGACCCAAATTTTTTTACAGTGTAATTTCATCCCCCTACTTGCTATTTGAGGCATAAAACATGAAGGAATACATTTGGAAGGGGTACTAAAAAAATTGGCAAGCAACACACTGTCCACACTAGGGACTTTATTCGTGGACAACGAAAATCAAAGGACGATAACTGTGTACTCGGACCTAATAGGATAGAAAAATTTGACCAATCTTAATAAAACTTGGTATGACTAAAGCTTAATGAATTATGAGACTGCTGACAAAGTTTCATGGCAATAGGATATACATTATAGACAATATGATAAATTCTATATTCAACTTCGCGTGTTAAATTTTGACGTTTAAATTGAAAAATTTCAACTATCAACATTTGGGGCTTTAAAAATTAAAATATTGCAAAAAATTACATTTTAAAGGCCTTAATATATGACATATTATGTATTTAAAGCAATAGAATACTCATTTGATTTATCAGACTTATCACAATTATTTAAAAGTCAAATTTATATGAGCCTGTGCCAAAAAATGGAGGTTTTCCAATGAAGGGGGGCCTTACATGAAGATGTATTATTTTCTAGCAATTTTAAATTTGTGGAGTTTTTTGGTTATAAATAATCCTTACATATGTATTAAATGTACTTTAAATGGAAAGAAAAATTACAAATAGCATACCATATTAGTATAAAAGGGTCTTAAGCCAAGTAAGACTGAAAATAATTTAGGGTCGATTTAGGCCGTAGCACATATTTACATTTAAAAATGCATACTGAAGCTATATGAAATAAAAATTTGTGTCTTTTTTATAATTTCTATACTCAGGTTACATGATACAATAAATCTGAGCATAAAAGGACTCTTGCATTCAACTTTTTTTGCAGACAGTATGGTCTGATACAAAGATTTTTCACTTTTTAGTGAAAAACTTGCATGCAATTTTAGCCTCAGCAGGCTTATATTTGAACCACTTGCTATTTAACATAAGAAAAGAAAGATACTATGTGAAATGAAACAGGTACAAAAGACATTGTGAAGTGCTTTTAATACAAATTTAGTGAAATCTTTATTATGGACTTCAACTTTTATGTACCTAGGTCCTCACATTTAACTTGATCCAAACAGGCCGTTACACGAGGGTCATTTATACAACACATTTTGCACATATTGTCTGAGATAATCTTATTTTCTGTAGATTCAGAGTTCACAAATGAGTAATACAACTGGGTTAAAGCATAGAAACACAAATATTGACACAGGAAAACCTGTCACATAGAAAGTCAGAATGCCACTTATGCATCAAAATTGAAAAAGCTTTGAAATGCTTATTTTGACCATATAATGCCAAAATGGGTAATTTTTGCAGAATTTCTATCAAATAAAAGTTTAAATCCTTTAGTTTCATGCTATCTGACAAATTGACACCATTAAATCATTCAGGGAAGTTGCCAAAGTACAGATTCTATATTTACTGATTTCGCCTCTTAGGTCCGAGTACACAGTTATTTCGTAGTGCATTTCTTTTAGACAATAAATGAAAATAAAAAAAATCCCACCTGCGCTTTCTCAATAATATTTTTACAGTGTGTTGTACTACTTTTGGGACAAATTATATCAAAATTATAGAAAACTTCATCGGCTCTAACTCAAAATATGGACAATTCTATGTTAAGGGGGTCTTGAAATCTTTTGACAGCTTCCGAAGTGCTAATTTTTAACCTTTTTCAGCTGGACCAAATCACTACTTTACTTTACAATTCATGACCCAAATTTTTTTACAGTGTAATTTCATCCCCCTACTTGCTATTTGAGGCATAAAACATGAAGGAATACATTTGGAAGGGGTACTAAAAAAATTGGCAAGCAACACACTGTCCACACTAGGGACTTTATTCGTGGACAACGAAAATCAAAGGACGATAACTGTGTACTCGGACCTAATAGGATAGAAAAATTTGACCAATCTTAATAAAACTTGGTATGACTAAAGCTTAATGAATTATGAGACTGCTGACAAAGTTTCATGGCAATAGGATATACATTATAGACAATATGATAAATTCTATATTCAACTTCGCGTGTTAAATTTTGACGTTTAAATTGAAAAATTTCAACTATCAACATTTGGGGCTTTAAAAATTAAAATATTGCAAAAAATTACATTTTAAAGGCCTTAATATATGACATATTATGTATTTAAAGCAATAGAATACTCATTTGATTTATCAGACTTATCACAATTATTTAAAAGTCAAATTTATATGAGCCTGTGCCAAAAAATGGAGGTTTTCCAATGAAGGGGGGCCTTACATGAAGATGTATTATTTTCTAGCAATTTTAAATTTGTGGAGTTTTTTGGTTATAAATAATCCTTACATATGTATTAAATGTACTTTAAATGGAAAGAAAAATTACAAATAGCATACCATATTAGTATAAAAGGGTCTTAAGCCAAGTAAGACTGAAAATAATTTAGGGTCGATTTAGGCCGTAGCACATATTTACATTTAAAAATGCATACTGAAGCTATATGAAATAAAAATTTGTGTCTTTTTTATAATTTCTATACTCAGGTTACATGATACAATAAATCTGAGCATAAAAGGACTCTTGCATTCAACTTTTTTTGCAGACAGTATGGTCTGATACAAAGATTTTTCACTTTTTAGTGAAAAACTTGCATGCAATTTTAGCCTCAGCAGGCTTATATTTGAACCACTTGCTATTTAACATAAGAAAAGAAAGATACTATGTGAAATGAAACAGGTACAAAAGACATTGTGAAGTGCTTTTAATACAAATTTAGTGAAATCTTTATTATGGACTTCAACTTTTATGTACCTAGGTCCTCACATTTAACTTGATCCAAACAGGCCGTTACACGAGGGTCATTTATACAACACATTTTGCACATATTGTCTGAGATAATCTTATTTTCTGTAGATTCAGAGTTCACAAATGAGTAATACAACTGGGTTAAAGCATAGAAACACAAATATTGACACAGGAAAACCTGTCACATAGAAAGTCAGAATGCCACTTATGCATCAAAATTGAAAAAGCTTTGAAATGCTTATTTTGACCATATAATGCCAAAATGGGTAATTTTTGCAGAATTTCTATCAAATAAAAGTTTAAATCCTTTAGTTTCATGCTATCTGACAAATTGACACCATTAAATCATTCAGGGAAGTTGCCAAAGTACAGATTCTATATTTACTGATTTCGCCTAATAGGATAGAAAAATTTGACCAATCTTAATAAAACTTGGTATGACTAAAGCTTAATGAATTATGAGACTGCTGACAAAGTTTCATGGCAATAGGATATACATTATAGACAATATGATAAATTCTATATTCAACTTCGCGTGTTAAATTTTGACGTTTAAATTGAAAAATTTCAACTATCAACATTTGGGGCTTTAAAAATTAAAATATTGCAAAAAATTACATTTTAAAGGCCTTAATATATGACATATTATGTATTTAAAGCAATAGAATACTCATTTGATTTATCAGACTTATCACAATTATTTAAAAGTCAAATTTATATGAGCCTGTGCCAAAAAATGGAGGTTTTCCAATGAAGGGGGGCCTTACATGAAGATGTATTATTTTCTAGCAATTTTAAATTTGTGGAGTTTTTTGGTTATAAATAATCCTTACATATGTATTAAATGTACTTTAAATGGAAAGAAAAATTACAAATAGCATACCATATTAGTATAAAAGGGTCTTAAGCCAAGTAAGACTGAAAATAATTTAGGGTCGATTTAGGCCGTAGCACATATTTACATTTAAAAATGCATACTGAAGCTATATGAAATAAAAATTTGTGTCTTTTTTATAATTTCTATACTCAGGTTACATGATACAATAAATCTGAGCATAAAAGGACTCTTGCATTCAACTTTTTTTGCAGACAGTATGGTCTGATACAAAGATTTTTCACTTTTTAGTGAAAAACTTGCATGCAATTTTAGCCTCAGCAGGCTTATATTTGAACCACTTGCTATTTAACATAAGAAAAGAAAGATACTATGTGAAATGAAACAGGTACAAAAGACATTGTGAAGTGCTTTTAATACAAATTTAGTGAAATCTTTATTATGGACTTCAACTTTTATGTACCTAGGTCCTCACATTTAACTTGATCCAAACAGGCCGTTACACGAGGGTCATTTATACAACACATTTTGCACATATTGTCTGAGATAATCTTATTTTCTGTAGATTCAGAGTTCACAAATGAGTAATACAACTGGGTTAAAGCATAGAAACACAAATATTGACACAGGAAAACCTGTCACATAGAAAGTCAGAATGCCACTTATGCATCAAAATTGAAAAAGCTTTGAAATGCTTATTTTGACCATATAATGCCAAAATGGGTAATTTTTGCAGAATTTCTATCAAATAAAAGTTTAAATCCTTTAGTTTCATGCTATCTGACAAATTGACACCATTAAATCATTCAGGGAAGTTGCCAAAGTACAGATTCTATATTTACTGATTTCGCCTCTTAGGTCCGAGTACACAGTTATTTCGTAGTGCATTTCTTTTAGACAATAAATGAAAATAAAAAAAATCCCACCTGCGCTTTCTCAATAATATTTTTACAGTGTGTTGTACTACTTTTGGGACAAATTATATCAAAATTATAGAAAACTTCATCGGCTCTAACTCAAAATATGGACAATTCTATGTTAAGGGGGTCTTGAAATCTTTTGACAGCTTCCGAAGTGCTAATTTTTAACCTTTTTCAGCTGGACCAAATCACTACTTTACTTTACAATTCATGACCCAAATTTTTTTACAGTGTAATTTCATCCCCCTACTTGCTATTTGAGGCATAAAACATGAAGGAATACATTTGGAAGGGGTACTAAAAAAATTGGCAAGCAACACACTGTCCACACTAGGGACTTTATTCGTGGACAACGAAAATCAAAGGACGATAACTGTGTACTCGGACCTAATAGGATAGAAAAATTTGACCAATCTTAATAAAACTTGGTATGACTAAAGCTTAATGAATTATGAGACTGCTGACAAAGTTTCATGGCAATAGGATATACATTATAGACAATATGATAAATTCTATATTCAACTTCGCGTGTTAAATTTTGACGTTTAAATTGAAAAATTTCAATTATCAACATTTGGGGCTTTAAAAATTAAAATATTGCAAAAAATTACATTTTAAAGGCCTTAATATATGACATATTATGTATTTAAAGCAATAGAATACTCATTTGATTTATCAGACTTATCACAATTATTTAAAAGTCAAATTTATATGAGCCTGTGCCAAAAAATGGAGGTTTTCCAATGAAGGGGGGCCTTACATGAAGATGTATTATTTTCTAGCAATTTTAAATTTGTGGAGTTTTTTGGTTATAAATAATCCTTACATATGTATTAAATGTACTTTAAATGGAAAGAAAAATTACAAATAGCATACCATATTAGTATAAAAGGGTCTTAAGCCAAGTAAGACTGAAAATAATTTAGGGTCGATTTAGGCCGTAGCACATATTTACATTTAAAAATGCATACTGAAGCTATATGAAATAAAAATTTGTGTCTTTTTTATAATTTCTATACTCAGGTTACATGATACAATAAATCTGAGCATAAAAGGACTCTTGCATTCAACTTTTTTTGCAGACAGTATGGTCTGATACAAAGATTTTTCACTTTTTAGTGAAAAACTTGCATGCAATTTTAGCCTCAGCAGGCTTATATTTGAACCACTTGCTATTTAACATAAGAAAAGAAAGATACTATGTGAAATGAAACAGGTACAAAAGACATTGTGAAGTGCTTTTAATACAAATTTAGTGAAATCTTTATTATGGACTTCAACTTTTATGTACCTAGGTCCTCACATTTAACTTGATCCAAACAGGCCGTTACACGAGGGTCATTTATACAACACATTTTGCACATATTGTCTGAGATAATCTTATTTTCTGTAGATTCAGAGTTCACAAATGAGTAATACAACTGGGTTAAAGCATAGAAACACAAATATTGACACAGGAAAACCTGTCACATAGAAAGTCAGAATGCCACTTATGCATCAAAATTGAAAAAGCTTTGAAATGCTTATTTTGACCATATAATGCCAAAATGGGTAATTTTTGCAGAATTTCTATCAAATAAAAGTTTAAATCCTTTAGTTTCATGCTATCTGACAAATTGACACCATTAAATCATTCAGGGAAGTTGCCAAAGTACAGATTCTATATTTACTGATTTCGCCTCTTAGGTCCGAGTACACAGTTATTTCGTAGTGCATTTCTTTTAGACAATAAATGAAAATAAAAAAAATCCCACCTGCGCTTTCTCAATAATATTTTTACAGTGTGTTGTACTACTTTTGGGACAAATTATATCAAAATTATAGAAAACTTCATCGGCTCTAACTCAAAATATGGACAATTCTATGTTAAGGGGGTCTTGAAATCTTTTGACAGCTTCCGAAGTGCTAATTTTTAACCTTTTTCAGCTGGACCAAATCACTACTTTACTTTACAATTCATGACCCAAATTTTTTTACAGTGTAATTTCATCCCCCTACTTGCTATTTGAGGCATAAAACATGAAGGAATACATTTGGAAGGGGTACTAAAAAAATTGGCAAGCAACACACTGTCCACACTAGGGACTTTATTCGTGGACAACGAAAATCAAAGGACGATAACTGTGTACTCGGACCTAATAGGATAGAAAAATTTGACCAATCTTAATAAAACTTGGTATGACTAAAGCTTAATGAATTATGAGACTGCTGACAAAGTTTCATGGCAATAGGATATACATTATAGACAATATGATAAATTCTATATTCAACTTCGCGTGTTAAATTTTGACGTTTAAATTGAAAAATTTCAACTATCAACATTTGGGGCTTTAAAAATTAAAATATTGCAAAAAATTACATTTTAAAGGCCTTAATATATGACATATTATGTATTTAAAGCAATAGAATACTCATTTGATTTATCAGACTTATCACAATTATTTAAAAGTCAAATTTATATGAGCCTGTGCCAAAAAATGGAGGTTTTCCAATGAAGGGGGGCCTTACATGAAGATGTATTATTTTCTAGCAATTTTAAATTTGTGGAGTTTTTTGGTTATAAATAATCCTTACATATGTATTAAATGTACTTTAAATGGAAAGAAAAATTACAAATAGCATACCATATTAGTATAAAAGGGTCTTAAGCCAAGTAAGACTGAAAATAATTTAGGGTCGATTTAGGCCGTAGCACATATTTACATTTAAAAATGCATACTGAAGCTATATGAAATAAAAATTTGTGTCTTTTTTATAATTTCTATACTCAGGTTACATGATACAATAAATCTGAGCATAAAAGGACTCTTGCATTCAACTTTTTTTGCAGACAGTATGGTCTGATACAAAGATTTTTCACTTTTTAGTGAAAAACTTGCATGCAATTTTAGCCTCAGCAGGCTTATATTTGAACCACTTGCTATTTAACATAAGAAAAGAAAGATACTATGTGAAATGAAACAGGTACAAAAGACATTGTGAAGTGCTTTTAATACAAATTTAGTGAAATCTTTATTATGGACTTCAACTTTTATGTACCTAGGTCCTCACATTTAACTTGATCCAAACAGGCCGTTACACGAGGGTCATTTATACAACACATTTTGCACATATTGTCTGAGATAATCTTATTTTCTGTAGATTCAGAGTTCACAAATGAGTAATACAACTGGGTTAAAGCATAGAAACACAAATATTGACACAGGAAAACCTGTCACATAGAAAGTCAGAATGCCACTTATGCATCAAAATTGAAAAAGCTTTGAAATGCTTATTTTGACCATATAATGCCAAAATGGGTAATTTTTGCAGAATTTCTATCAAATAAAAGTTTAAATCCTTTAGTTTCATGCTATCTGACAAATTGACACCATTAAATCATTCAGGGAAGTTGCCAAAGTACAGATTCTATATTTACTGATTTCGCCTCTTAGGTCCGAGTACACAGTTATTTCGTAGTGCATTTCTTTTAGACAATAAATGAAAATAAAAAAAATCCCACCTGCGCTTTCTCAATAATATTTTTACAGTGTGTTGTACTACTTTTGGGACAAATTATATCAAAATTATAGAAAACTTCATCGGCTCTAACTCAAAATATGGACAATTCTATGTTAAGGGGGTCTTGAAATCTTTTGACAGCTTCCGAAGTGCTAATTTTTAACCTTTTTCAGCTGGACCAAATCACTACTTTACTTTACAATTCATGACCCAAATTTTTTTACAGTGTAATTTCATCCCCCTACTTGCTATTTGAGGCATAAAACATGAAGGAATACATTTGGAAGGGGTACTAAAAAAATTGGCAAGCAACACACTGTCCACACTAGGGACTTTATTCGTGGACAACGAAAATCAAAGGACGATAACTGTGTACTCGGACCTAATAGGATAGAAAAATTTGACCAATCTTAATAAAACTTGGTATGACTAAAGCTTAATGAATTATGAGACTGCTGACAAAGTTTCATGGCAATAGGATATACATTATAGACAATATGATAAATTCTATATTCAACTTCGCGTGTTAAATTTTGACGTTTAAATTGAAAAATTTCAACTATCAACATTTGGGGCTTTAAAAATTAAAATATTGCAAAAAATTACATTTTAAAGGCCTTAATATATGACATATTATGTATTTAAAGCAATAGAATACTCATTTGATTTATCAGACTTATCACAATTATTTAAAAGTCAAATTTATATGAGCCTGTGCCAAAAAATGGAGGTTTTCCAATGAAGGGGGGCCTTACATGAAGATGTATTATTTTCTAGCAATTTTAAATTTGTGGAGTTTTTTGGTTATAAATAATCCTTACATATGTATTAAATGTACTTTAAATGGAAAGAAAAATTACAAATAGCATACCATATTAGTATAAAAGGGTCTTAAGCCAAGTAAGACTGAAAATAATTTAGGGTCGATTTAGGCCGTAGCACATATTTACATTTAAAAATGCATACTGAAGCTATATGAAATAAAAATTTGTGTCTTTTTTATAATTTCTATACTCAGGTTACATGATACAATAAATCTGAGCATAAAAGGACTCTTGCATTCAACTTTTTTTGCAGACAGTATGGTCTGATACAAAGATTTTTCACTTTTTAGTGAAAAACTTGCATGCAATTTTAGCCTCAGCAGGCTTATATTTGAACCACTTGCTATTTAACATAAGAAAAGAAAGATACTATGTGAAATGAAACAGGTACAAAAGACATTGTGAAGTGCTTTTAATACAAATTTAGTGAAATCTTTATTATGGACTTCAACTTTTATGTACCTAGGTCCTCACATTTAACTTGATCCAAACAGGCCGTTACACGAGGGTCATTTATACAACACATTTTGCACATATTGTCTGAGATAATCTTATTTTCTGTAGATTCAGAGTTCACAAATGAGTAATACAACTGGGTTAAAGCATAGAAACACAAATATTGACACAGGAAAACCTGTCACATAGAAAGTCAGAATGCCACTTATGCATCAAAATTGAAAAAGCTTTGAAATGCTTATTTTGACCATATAATGCCAAAATGGGTAATTTTTGCAGAATTTCTATCAAATAAAAGTTTAAATCCTTTAGTTTCATGCTATCTGACAAATTGACACCATTAAATCATTCAGGGAAGTTGCCAAAGTACAGATTCTATATTTACTGATTTCGCCTCTTAGGTCCGAGTACACAGTTATTTCGTAGTGCATTTCTTTTAGACAATAAATGAAAATAAAAAAAATCCCACCTGCGCTTTCTCAATAATATTTTTACAGTGTGTTGTACTACTTTTGGGACAAATTATATCAAAATTATAGAAAACTTCATCGGCTCTAACTCAAAATATGGACAATTCTATGTTAAGGGGGTCTTGAAATCTTTTGACAGCTTCCGAAGTGCTAATTTTTAACCTTTTTCAGCTGGACCAAATCACTACTTTACTTTACAATTCATGACCCAAATTTTTTTACAGTGTAATTTCATCCCCCTACTTGCTATTTGAGGCATAAAACATGAAGGAATACATTTGGAAGGGGTACTAAAAAAATTGGCAAGCAACACACTGTCCACACTAGGGACTTTATTCGTGGACAACGAAAATCAAAGGACGATAACTGTGTACTCGGACCTAATAGGATAGAAAAATTTGACCAATCTTAATAAAACTTGGTATGACTAAAGCTTAATGAATTATGAGACTGCTGACAAAGTTTCATGGCAATAGGATATACATTATAGACAATATGATAAATTCTATATTCAACTTCGCGTGTTAAATTTTGACGTTTAAATTGAAAAATTTCAACTATCAACATTTGGGGCTTTAAAAATTAAAATATTGCAAAAAATTACATTTTAAAGGCCTTAATATATGACATATTATGTATTTAAAGCAATAGAATACTCATTTGATTTATCAGACTTATCACAATTATTTAAAAGTCAAATTTATATGAGCCTGTGCCAAAAAATGGAGGTTTTCCAATGAAGGGGGGCCTTACATGAAGATGTATTATTTTCTAGCAATTTTAAATTTGTGGAGTTTTTTGGTTATAAATAATCCTTACATATGTATTAAATGTACTTTAAATGGAAAGAAAAATTACAAATAGCATACCATATTAGTATAAAAGGGTCTTAAGCCAAGTAAGACTGAAAATAATTTAGGGTCGATTTAGGCCGTAGCACATATTTACATTTAAAAATGCATACTGAAGCTATATGAAATAAAAATTTGTGTCTTTTTTATAATTTCTATACTCAGGTTACATGATACAATAAATCTGAGCATAAAAGGACTCTTGCATTCAACTTTTTTTGCAGACAGTATGGTCTGATACAAAGATTTTTCACTTTTTAGTGAAAAACTTGCATGCAATTTTAGCCTCAGCAGGCTTATATTTGAACCACTTGCTATTTAACATAAGAAAAGAAAGATACTATGTGAAATGAAACAGGTACAAAAGACATTGTGAAGTGCTTTTAATACAAATTTAGTGAAATCTTTATTATGGACTTCAACTTTTATGTACCTAGGTCCTCACATTTAACTTGATCCAAACAGGCCGTTACACGAGGGTCATTTATACAACACATTTTGCACATATTGTCTGAGATAATCTTATTTTCTGTAGATTCAGAGTTCACAAATGAGTAATACAACTGGGTTAAAGCATAGAAACACAAATATTGACACAGGAAAACCTGTCACATAGAAAGTCAGAATGCCACTTATGCATCAAAATTGAAAAAGCTTTGAAATGCTTATTTTGACCATATAATGCCAAAATGGGTAATTTTTGCAGAATTTCTATCAAATAAAAGTTTAAATCCTTTAGTTTCATGCTATCTGACAAATTGACACCATTAAATCATTCAGGGAAGTTGCCAAAGTACAGATTCTATATTTACTGATTTCGCCTCTTAGGTCCGAGTACACAGTTATTTCGTAGTGCATTTCTTTTAGACAATAAATGAAAATAAAAAAAATCCCACCTGCGCTTTCTCAATAATATTTTTACAGTGTGTTGTACTACTTTTGGGACAAATTATATCAAAATTATAGAAAACTTCATCGGCTCTAACTCAAAATATGGACAATTCTATGTTAAGGGGGTCTTGAAATCTTTTGACAGCTTCCGAAGTGCTAATTTTTAACCTTTTTCAGCTGGACCAAATCACTACTTTACTTTACAATTCATGACCCAAATTTTTTTACAGTGTAATTTCATCCCCCTACTTGCTATTTGAGGCATAAAACATGAAGGAATACATTTGGAAGGGGTACTAAAAAAATTGGCAAGCAACACACTGTCCACACTAGGGACTTTATTCGTGGACAACGAAAATCAAAGGACGATAACTGTGTACTCGGACCTAATAGGATAGAAAAATTTGACCAATCTTAATAAAACTTGGTATGACTAAAGCTTAATGAATTATGAGACTGCTGACAAAGTTTCATGGCAATAGGATATACATTATAGACAATATGATAAATTCTATATTCAACTTCGCGTGTTAAATTTTGACGTTTAAATTGAAAAATTTCAACTATCAACATTTGGGGCTTTAAAAATTAAAATATTGCAAAAAATTACATTTTAAAGGCCTTAATATATGACATATTATGTATTTAAAGCAATAGAATACTCATTTGATTTATCAGACTTATCACAATTATTTAAAAGTCAAATTTATATGAGCCTGTGCCAAAAAATGGAGGTTTTCCAATGAAGGGGGGCCTTACATGAAGATGTATTATTTTCTAGCAATTTTAAATTTGTGGAGTTTTTTGGTTATAAATAATCCTTACATATGTATTAAATGTACTTTAAATGGAAAGAAAAATTACAAATAGCATACCATATTAGTATAAAAGGGTCTTAAGCCAAGTAAGACTGAAAATAATTTAGGGTCGATTTAGGCCGTAGCACATATTTACATTTAAAAATGCATACTGAAGCTATATGAAATAAAAATTTGTGTCTTTTTTATAATTTCTATACTCAGGTTACATGATACAATAAATCTGAGCATAAAAGGACTCTTGCATTCAACTTTTTTTGCAGACAGTATGGTCTGATACAAAGATTTTTCACTTTTTAGTGAAAAACTTGCATGCAATTTTAGCCTCAGCAGGCTTATATTTGAACCACTTGCTATTTAACATAAGAAAAGAAAGATACTATGTGAAATGAAACAGGTACAAAAGACATTGTGAAGTGCTTTTAATACAAATTTAGTGAAATCTTTATTATGGACTTCAACTTTTATGTACCTAGGTCCTCACATTTAACTTGATCCAAACAGGCCGTTACACGAGGGTCATTTATACAACACATTTTGCACATATTGTCTGAGATAATCTTATTTTCTGTAGATTCAGAGTTCACAAATGAGTAATACAACTGGGTTAAAGCATAGAAACACAAATATTGACACAGGAAAACCTGTCACATAGAAAGTCAGAATGCCACTTATGCATCAAAATTGAAAAAGCTTTGAAATGCTTATTTTGACCATATAATGCCAAAATGGGTAATTTTTGCAGAATTTCTATCAAATAAAAGTTTAAATCCTTTAGTTTCATGCTATCTGACAAATTGACACCATTAAATCATTCAGGGAAGTTGCCAAAGTACAGATTCTATATTTACTGATTTCGCCTCTTAGGTCCGAGTACACAGTTATTTCGTAGTGCATTTCTTTTAGACAATAAATGAAAATAAAAAAAATCCCACCTGCGCTTTCTCAATAATATTTTTACAGTGTGTTGTACTACTTTTGGGACAAATTATATCAAAATTATAGAAAACTTCATCGGCTCTAACTCAAAATATGGACAATTCTATGTTAAGGGGGTCTTGAAATCTTTTGACAGCTTCCGAAGTGCTAATTTTTAACCTTTTTCAGCTGGACCAAATCACTACTTTACTTTACAATTCATGACCCAAATTTTTTTACAGTGTAATTTCATCCCCCTACTTGCTATTTGAGGCATAAAACATGAAGGAATACATTTGGAAGGGGTACTAAAAAAATTGGCAAGCAACACACTGTCCACACTAGGGACTTTATTCGTGGACAACGAAAATCAAAGGACGATAACTGTGTACTCGGACCTAATAGGATAGAAAAATTTGACCAATCTTAATAAAACTTGGTATGACTAAAGCTTAATGAATTATGAGACTGCTGACAAAGTTTCATGGCAATAGGATATACATTATAGACAATATGATAAATTCTATATTCAACTTCGCGTGTTAAATTTTGACGTTTAAATTGAAAAATTTCAACTATCAACATTTGGGGCTTTAAAAATTAAAATATTGCAAAAAATTACATTTTAAAGGCCTTAATATATGACATATTATGTATTTAAAGCAATAGAATACTCATTTGATTTATCAGACTTATCACAATTATTTAAAAGTCAAATTTATATGAGCCTGTGCCAAAAAATGGAGGTTTTCCAATGAAGGGGGGCCTTACATGAAGATGTATTATTTTCTAGCAATTTTAAATTTGTGGAGTTTTTTGGTTATAAATAATCCTTACATATGTATTAAATGTACTTTAAATGGAAAGAAAAATTACAAATAGCATACCATATTAGTATAAAAGGGTCTTAAGCCAAGTAAGACTGAAAATAATTTAGGGTCGATTTAGGCCGTAGCACATATTTACATTTAAAAATGCATACTGAAGCTATATGAAATAAAAATTTGTGTCTTTTTTATAATTTCTATACTCAGGTTACATGATACAATAAATCTGAGCATAAAAGGACTCTTGCATTCAACTTTTTTTGCAGACAGTATGGTCTGATACAAAGATTTTTCACTTTTTAGTGAAAAACTTGCATGCAATTTTAGCCTCAGCAGGCTTATATTTGAACCACTTGCTATTTAACATAAGAAAAGAAAGATACTATGTGAAATGAAACAGGTACAAAAGACATTGTGAAGTGCTTTTAATACAAATTTAGTGAAATCTTTATTATGGACTTCAACTTTTATGTACCTAGGTCCTCACATTTAACTTGATCCAAACAGGCCGTTACACGAGGGTCATTTATACAACACATTTTGCACATATTGTCTGAGATAATCTTATTTTCTGTAGATTCAGAGTTCACAAATGAGTAATACAACTGGGTTAAAGCATAGAAACACAAATATTGACACAGGAAAACCTGTCACATAGAAAGTCAGAATGCCACTTATGCATCAAAATTGAAAAAGCTTTGAAATGCTTATTTTGACCATATAATGCCAAAATGGGTAATTTTTGCAGAATTTCTATCAAATAAAAGTTTAAATCCTTTAGTTTCATGCTATCTGACAAATTGACACCATTAAATCATTCAGGGAAGTTGCCAAAGTACAGATTCTATATTTACTGATTTCGCCTCTTAGGTCCGAGTACACAGTTATTTCGTAGTGCATTTCTTTTAGACAATAAATGAAAATAAAAAAAATCCCACCTGCGCTTTCTCAATAATATTTTTACAGTGTGTTGTACTACTTTTGGGACAAATTATATCAAAATTATAGAAAACTTCATCGGCTCTAACTCAAAATATGGACAATTCTATGTTAAGGGGGTCTTGAAATCTTTTGACAGCTTCCGAAGTGCTAATTTTTAACCTTTTTCAGCTGGACCAAATCACTACTTTACTTTACAATTCATGACCCAAATTTTTTTACAGTGTAATTTCATCCCCCTACTTGCTATTTGAGGCATAAAACATGAAGGAATACATTTGGAAGGGGTACTAAAAAAATTGGCAAGCAACACACTGTCCACACTAGGGACTTTATTCGTGGACAACGAAAATCAAAGGACGATAACTGTGTACTCGGACCTAATAGGATAGAAAAATTTGACCAATCTTAATTAAACTTGGTATGACTAAAGCTTAATGAATTATGAGACTGCTGACAAAGTTTCATGGCAATAGGATATACATTATAGACAATATGATAAATTCTATATTCAACTTCGCGTGTTAAATTTTGACGTTTAAATTGAAAAATTTCAACTATCAACATTTGGGGCTTTAAAAATTAAAATATTGCAAAAAATTACATTTTAAAGGCCTTAATATATGACATATTATGTATTTAAAGCAATAGAATACTCATTTGATTTATCAGACTTATCACAATTATTTAAAAGTCAAATTTATATGAGCCTGTGCCAAAAAATGGAGGTTTTCCAATGAAGGGGGGCCTTACATGAAGATGTATTATTTTCTAGCAATTTTAAATTTGTGGAGTTTTTTGGTTATAAATAATCCTTACATATGTATTAAATGTACTTTAAATGGAAAGAAAAATTACAAATAGCATACCATATTAGTATAAAAGGGTCTTAAGCCAAGTAAGACTGAAAATAATTTAGGGTCGATTTAGGCCGTAGCACATATTTACATTTAAAAATGCATACTGAAGCTATATGAAATAAAAATTTGTGTCTTTTTTATAATTTCTATACTCAGGTTACATGATACAATAAATCTGAGCATAAAAGGACTCTTGCATTCAACTTTTTTTGCAGACAGTATGGTCTGATACAAAGATTTTTCACTTTTTAGTGAAAAACTTGCATGCAATTTTAGCCTCAGCAGGCTTATATTTGAACCACTTGCTATTTAACATAAGAAAAGAAAGATACTATGTGAAATGAAACAGGTACAAAAGACATTGTGAAGTGCTTTTAATACAAATTTAGTGAAATCTTTATTATGGACTTCAACTTTTATGTACCTAGGTCCTCACATTTAACTTGATCCAAACAGGCCGTTACACGAGGGTCATTTATACAACACATTTTGCACATATTGTCTGAGATAATCTTATTTTCTGTAGATTCAGAGTTCACAAATGAGTAATACAACTGGGTTAAAGCATAGAAACACAAATATTGACACAGGAAAACCTGTCACATAGAAAGTCAGAATGCCACTTATGCATCAAAATTGAAAAAGCTTTGAAATGCTTATTTTGACCATATAATGCCAAAATGGGTAATTTTTGCAGAATTTCTATCAAATAAAAGTTTAAATCCTTTAGTTTCATGCTATCTGACAAATTGACACCATTAAATCATTCAGGGAAGTTGCCAAAGTACAGATTCTATATTTACTGATTTCGCCTCTTAGGTCCGAGTACACAGTTATTTCGTAGTGCATTTCTTTTAGACAATAAATGAAAATAAAAAAAATCCCACCTGCGCTTTCTCAATAATATTTTTACAGTGTGTTGTACTACTTTTGGGACAAATTATATCAAAATTATAGAAAACTTCATCGGCTCTAACTCAAAATATGGACAATTCTATGTTAAGGGGGTCTTGAAATCTTTTGACAGCTTCCGAAGTGCTAATTTTTAACCTTTTTCAGCTGGACCAAATCACTACTTTACTTTACAATTCATGACCCAAATTTTTTTACAGTGTAATTTCATCCCCCTACTTGCTATTTGAGGCATAAAACATGAAGGAATACATTTGGAAGGGGTACTAAAAAAATTGGCAAGCAACACACTGTCCACACTAGGGACTTTATTCGTGGACAACGAAAATCAAAGGACGATAACTGTGTACTCGGACCTAATAGGATAGAAAAATTTGACCAATCTTAATAAAACTTGGTATGACTAAAGCTTAATGAATTATGAGACTGCTGACAAAGTTTCATGGCAATAGGATATACATTATAGACAATATGATAAATTCTATATTCAACTTCGCGTGTTAAATTTTGACGTTTAAATTGAAAAATTTCAACTATCAACATTTGGGGCTTTAAAAATTAAAATATTGCAAAAAATTACATTTTAAAGGCCTTAATATATGACATATTATGTATTTAAAGCAATAGAATACTCATTTGATTTATCAGACTTATCACAATTATTTAAAAGTCAAATTTATATGAGCCTGTGCCAAAAAATGGAGGTTTTCCAATGAAGGGGGGCCTTACATGAAGATGTATTATTTTCTAGCAATTTTAAATTTGTGGAGTTTTTTGGTTATAAATAATCCTTACATATGTATTAAATGTACTTTAAATGGAAAGAAAAATTACAAATAGCATACCATATTAGTATAAAAGGGTCTTAAGCCAAGTAAGACTGAAAATAATTTAGGGTCGATTTAGGCCGTAGCACATATTTACATTTAAAAATGCATACTGAAGCTATATGAAATAAAAATTTGTGTCTTTTTTATAATTTCTATACTCAGGTTACATGATACAATAAATCTGAGCATAAAAGGACTCTTGCATTCAACTTTTTTTGCAGACAGTATGGTCTGATACAAAGATTTTTCACTTTTTAGTGAAAAACTTGCATGCAATTTTAGCCTCAGCAGGCTTATATTTGAACCACTTGCTATTTAACATAAGAAAAGAAAGATACTATGTGAAATGAAACAGGTACAAAAGACATTGTGAAGTGCTTTTAATACAAATTTAGTGAAATCTTTATTATGGACTTCAACTTTTATGTACCTAGGTCCTCACATTTAACTTGATCCAAACAGGCCGTTACACGAGGGTCATTTATACAACACATTTTGCACATATTGTCTGAGATAATCTTATTTTCTGTAGATTCAGAGTTCACAAATGAGTAATACAACTGGGTTAAAGCATAGAAACACAAATATTGACACAGGAAAACCTGTCACATAGAAAGTCAGAATGCCACTTATGCATCAAAATTGAAAAAGCTTTGAAATGCTTATTTTGACCATATAATGCCAAAATGGGTAATTTTTGCAGAATTTCTATCAAATAAAAGTTTAAATCCTTTAGTTTCATGCTATCTGACAAATTGACACCATTAAATCATTCAGGGAAGTTGCCAAAGTACAGATTCTATATTTACTGATTTCGCCTCTTAGGTCCGAGTACACAGTTATTTCGTAGTGCATTTCTTTTAGACAATAAATGAAAATAAAAAAAATCCCACCTGCGCTTTCTCAATAATATTTTTACAGTGTGTTGTACTACTTTTGGGACAAATTATATCAAAATTATAGAAAACTTCATCGGCTCTAACTCAAAATATGGACAATTCTATGTTAAGGGGGTCTTGAAATCTTTTGACAGCTTCCGAAGTGCTAATTTTTAACCTTTTTCAGCTGGACCAAATCACTACTTTACTTTACAATTCATGACCCAAATTTTTTTACAGTGTAATTTCATCCCCCTACTTGCTATTTGAGGCATAAAACATGAAGGAATACATTTGGAAGGGGTACTAAAAAAATTGGCAAGCAACACACTGTCCACACTAGGGACTTTATTCGTGGACAACGAAAATCAAAGGACGATAACTGTGTACTCGGACCTAATAGGATAGAAAAATTTGACCAATCTTAATAAAACTTGGTATGACTAAAGCTTAATGAATTATGAGACTGCTGACAAAGTTTCATGGCAATAGGATATACATTATAGACAATATGATAAATTCTATATTCAACTTCGCGTGTTAAATTTTGACGTTTAAATTGAAAAATTTCAACTATCAACATTTGGGGCTTTAAAAATTAAAATATTGCAAAAAATTACATTTTAAAGGCCTTAATATATGACATATTATGTATTTAAAGCAATAGAATACTCATTTGATTTATCAGACTTATCACAATTATTTAAAAGTCAAATTTATATGAGCCTGTGCCAAAAAATGGAGGTTTTCCAATGAAGGGGGGCCTTACATGAAGATGTATTATTTTCTAGCAATTTTAAATTTGTGGAGTTTTTTGGTTATAAATAATCCTTACATATGTATTAAATGTACTTTAAATGGAAAGAAAAATTACAAATAGCATACCATATTAGTATAAAAGGGTCTTAAGCCAAGTAAGACTGAAAATAATTTAGGGTCGATTTAGGCCGTAGCACATATTTACATTTAAAAATGCATACTGAAGCTATATGAAATAAAAATTTGTGTCTTTTTTATAATTTCTATACTCAGGTTACATGATACAATAAATCTGAGCATAAAAGGACTCTTGCATTCAACTTTTTTTGCAGACAGTATGGTCTGATACAAAGATTTTTCACTTTTTAGTGAAAAACTTGCATGCAATTTTAGCCTCAGCAGGCTTATATTTGAACCACTTGCTATTTAACATAAGAAAAGAAAGATACTATGTGAAATGAAACAGGTACAAAAGACATTGTGAAGTGCTTTTAATACAAATTTAGTGAAATCTTTATTATGGACTTCAACTTTTATGTACCTAGGTCCTCACATTTAACTTGATCCAAACAGGCCGTTACACGAGGGTCATTTATACAACACATTTTGCACATATTTTCTGAGATAATCTTATTTTCTGTAGATTCAGAGTTCACAAATGAGTAATACAACTGGGTTAAAGCATAGAAACACAAATATTGACACAGGAAAACCTGTCACATAGAAAGTCAGAATGCCACTTATGCATCAAAATTGAAAAAGCTTTGAAATGCTTATTTTGACCATATAATGCCAAAATGGGTAATTTTTGCAGAATTTCTATCAAATAAAAGTTTAAATCCTTTAGTTTCATGCTATCTGACAAATTGACACCATTAAATCATTCAGGGAAGTTGCCAAAGTACAGATTCTATATTTACTGATTTCGCCTCTTAGGTCCGAGTACACAGTTATTTCGTAGTGCATTTCTTTTAGACAATAAATGAAAATAAAAAAAATCCCACCTGCGCTTTCTCAATAATATTTTTACAGTGTGTTGTACTACTTTTGGGACAAATTATATCAAAATTATAGAAAACTTCATCGGCTCTAACTCAAAATATGGACAATTCTATGTTAAGGGGGTCTTGAAATCTTTTGACAGCTTCCGAAGTGCTAATTTTTAACCTTTTTCAGCTGGACCAAATCACTACTTTACTTTACAATTCATGACCCAAATTTTTTTACAGTGTAATTTCATCCCCCTACTTGCTATTTGAGGCATAAAACATGAAGGAATACATTTGGAAGGGGTACTAAAAAAATTGGCAAGCAACACACTGTCCACACTAGGGACTTTATTCGTGGACAACGAAAATCAAAGGACGATAACTGTGTACTCGGACCTAATAGGATAGAAAAATTTGACCAATCTTAATAAAACTTGGTATGACTAAAGCTTAATGAATTATGAGACTGCTGACAAAGTTTCATGGCAATAGGATATACATTATAGACAATATGATAAATTCTATATTCAACTTCGCGTGTTAAATTTTGACGTTTAAATTGAAAAATTTCAACCATCAACATTTGGGGCTTTAAAAATTAAAATATTGCAAAAAATTACATTTTAAAGGCCTTAATATATGACATATTATGTATTTAAAGCAATAGAATACTCATTTGATTTATCAGACTTATCACAATTATTTAAAAGTCAAATTTATATGAGCCTGTGCCAAAAAATGGAGGTTTTCCAATGAAGGGGGGCCTTACATGAAGATGTATTATTTTCTAGCAATTTTAAATTTGTGGAGTTTTTTGGTTATAAATAATCCTTACATATGTATTAAATGTACTTTAAATGGAAAGAAAAATTACAAATAGCATACCATATTAGTATAAAAGGGTCTTAAGCCAAGTAAGACTGAAAATAATTTAGGGTCGATTTAGGCCGTAGCACATATTTACATTTAAAAATGCATACTGAAGCTATATGAAATAAAAATTTGTGTCTTTTTTATAATTTCTATACTCAGGTTACATGATACAATAAATCTGAGCATAAAAGGACTCTTGCATTCAACTTTTTTTGCAGACAGTATGGTCTGATACAAAGATTTTTCACTTTTTAGTGAAAAACTTGCATGCAATTTTAGCCTCAGCAGGCTTATATTTGAACCACTTGCTATTTAACATAAGAAAAGAAAGATACTATGTGAAATGAAACAGGTACAAAAGACATTGTGAAGTGCTTTTAATACAAATTTAGTGAAATCTTTATTATGGACTTCAACTTTTATGTACCTAGGTCCTCACATTTAACTTGATCCAAACAGGCCGTTACACGAGGGTCATTTATACAACACATTTTGCACATATTTTCTGAGATAATCTTATTTTCTGTAGATTCAGAGTTCACAAATGAGTAATACAACTGGGTTAAAGCATAGAAACACAAATATTGACACAGGAAAACCTGTCACATAGAAAGTCAGAATGCCACTTATGCATCAAAATTGAAAAAGCTTTGAAATGCTTATTTTGACCATATAATGCCAAAATGGGTAATTTTTGCAGAATTTCTATCAAATAAAAGTTTAAATCCTTTAGTTTCATGCTATCTGACAAATTGACACCATTAAATCATTCAGGGAAGTTGCCAAAGTACAGATTCTATATTTACTGATTTCGCCTCTTAGGTCCGAGTACACAGTTATTTCGTAGTGCATTTCTTTTAGACAATAAATGAAAATAAAAAAAATCCCACCTGCGCTTTCTTAATAATATTTTTACAGTGTGTTGTACTACTTTTGGGACAAATTATATCAAAATTATAGAAAACTTCATCGGCTCTAACTCAAAATATGGACAATTCTATGTTAAGGGGGTCTTGAAATCTTTTGACAGCTTCCGAAGTGCTAATTTTTAACCTTTTTCAGCTGGACCAAATCACTACTTTACTTTACAATTCATGACCCAAATTTTTTTACAGTGTAATTTCATCCCCCTACTTGCTATTTGAGGCATAAAACATGAAGGAATACATTTGGAAGGGGTACTAAAAAAATTGGCAAGCAACACACTGTCCACACTAGGGACTTTATTCGTGGACAACGAAAATCAAAGGACGATAACTGTGTACTCGGACCTAATAGGATAGAAAAATTTGACCAATCTTAATAAAACTTGGTATGACTAAAGCTTAATGAATTATGAGACTGCTGACAAAGTTTCATGGCAATAGGATATACATTATAGACAATATGATAAATTCTATATTCAACTTCGCATGTTAAATTTTGACGTTTAAATTGAAAAATTTCAACTATCAACATTTGGGGCTTTAAAAATTAAAATATTGCAAAAAATTACATTTTAAAGGCCTTAATATATGACATATTATGTATTTAAAGCAATAGAATACTCATTTGATTTATCAGACTTATCACAATTATTTAAAAGTCAAATTTATATGAGCCTGTGCCAAAAAATGGAGGTTTTCCAATGAAGGGGGGCCTTACATGAAGATGTATTATTTTCTAGCAATTTTAAATTTGTGGAGTTTTTTGGTTATAAATAATCCTTACATATGTATTAAATGTACTTTAAATGGAAAGAAAAATTACAAATAGCATACCATATTAGTATAAAAGGGTCTTAAGCCAAGTAAGACTGAAAATAATTTAGGGTCGATTTAGGCCGTAGCACATATTTACATTTAAAAATGCATACTGAAGCTATATGAAATAAAAATTTGTGTCTTTTTTATAATTTCTATACTCAGGTTACATGATACAATAAATCTGAGCATAAAAGGACTCTTGCATTCAACTTTTTTTGCAGACAGTATGGTCTGATACAAAGATTTTTCACTTTTTAGTGAAAAACTTGCATGCAATTTTAGCCTCAGCAGGCTTATATTTGAACCACTTGCTATTTAACATAAGAAAAGAAAGATACTATGTGAAATGAAACAGGTACAAAAGACATTGTGAAGTGCTTTTAATACAAATTTAGTGAAATCTTTATTATGGACTTCAACTTTTATGTACCTAGGTCCTCACATTTAACTTGATCCAAACAGGCCGTTACACGAGGGTCATTTATACAACACATTTTGCACATATTGTCTGAGATAATCTTATTTTCTGTAGATTCAGAGTTCACAAATGAGTAATACAACTGGGTTAAAGCATAGAAACACAAATATTGACACAGGAAAACCTGTCACATAGAAAGTCAGAATGCCACTTATGCATCAAAATTGAAAAAGCTTTGAAATGCTTATTTTGACCATATAATGCCAAAATGGGTAATTTTTGCAGAATTTCTATCAAATAAAAGTTTAAATCCTTTAGTTTCATGCTATCTGACAAATTGACACCATTAAATCATTCAGGGAAGTTGCCAAAGTACAGATTCTATATTTACTGATTTCGCCTCTTAGGTCCGAGTACACAGTTATTTCGTAGTGCATTTCTTTTAGACAATAAATGAAAATAAAAAAAATCCCACCTGCGCTTTCTCAATAATATTTTTACAGTGTGTTGTACTACTTTTGGGACAAATTATATCAAAATTATAGAAAACTTCATCGGCTCTAACTCAAAATATGGACAATTCTATGTTAAGGGGGTCTTGAAATCTTTTGACAGCTTCCGAAGTGCTAATTTTTAACCTTTTTCAGCTGGACCAAATCACTACTTTACTTTACAATTCATGACCCAAATTTTTTTACAGTGTAATTTCATCCCCCTACTTGCTATTTGAGGCATAAAACATGAAGGAATACATTTGGAAGGGGTACTAAAAAAATTGGCAAGCAACACACTGTCCACACTAGGGACTTTATTCGTGGACAACGAAAATCAAAGGACGATAACTGTGTACTCGGACCTAATAGGATAGAAAAATTTGACCAATCTTAATAAAACTTGGTATGACTAAAGCTTAATGAATTATGAGACTGCTGACAAAGTTTCATGGCAATAGGATATACATTATAGACAATATGATAAATTCTATATTCAACTTCGCGTGTTAAATTTTGACGTTTAAATTGAAAAATTTCAACCATCAACATTTGGGGCTTTAAAAATTAAAATATTGCAAAAAATTACATTTTAAAGGCCTTAATATATGACATATTATGTATTTAAAGCAATAGAATACTCATTTGATTTATCAGACTTATCACAATTATTTAAAAGTCAAATTTATATGAGCCTGTGCCAAAAAATGGAGGTTTTCCAATGAAGGGGGGCCTTACATGAAGATGTATTATTTTCTAGCAATTTTAAATTTGTGGAGTTTTTTGGTTATAAATAATCCTTACATATGTATTAAATGTACTTTAAATGGAAAGAAAAATTACAAATAGCATACCATATTAGTATAAAAGGGTCTTAAGCCAAGTAAGACTGAAAATAATTTAGGGTCGATTTAGGCCGTAGCACATATTTACATTTAAAAATGCATACTGAAGCTATATGAAATAAAAATTTGTGTCTTTTTTATAATTTCTATACTCAGGTTACATGATACAATAAATCTGAGCATAAAAGGACTCTTGCATTCAACTTTTTTTGCAGACAGTATGGTCTGATACAAAGATTTTTCACTTTTTAGTGAAAAACTTGCATGCAATTTTAGCCTCAGCAGGCTTATATTTGAACCACTTGCTATTTAACATAAGAAAAGAAAGATACTATGTGAAATGAAACAGGTACAAAAGACATTGTGAAGTGCTTTTAATACAAATTTAGTGAAATCTTTATTATGGACTTCAACTTTTATGTACCTAGGTCCTCACATTTAACTTGATCCAAACAGGCCGTTACACGAGGGTCATTTATACAACACATTTTGCACATATTGTCTGAGATAATCTTATTTTCTGTAGATTCAGAGTTCACAAATGAGTAATACAACTGGGTTAAAGCATAGAAACACAAATATTGACACAGGAAAACCTGTCACATAGAAAGTCAGAATGCCACTTATGCATCAAAATTGAAAAAGCTTTGAAATGCTTATTTTGACCATATAATGCCAAAATGGGTAATTTTTGCAGAATTTCTATCAAATAAAAGTTTAAATCCTTTAGTTTCATGCTATCTGACAAATTGACACCATTAAATCATTCAGGGAAGTTGCCAAAGTACAGATTCTATATTTACTGATTTCGCCTCTTAGGTCCGAGTACACAGTTATTTCGTAGTGCATTTCTTTTAGACAATAAATGAAAATAAAAAAAATCCCACCTGCGCTTTCTCAATAATATTTTTACAGTGTGTTGTACTACTTTTGGGACAAATTATATCAAAATTATAGAAAACTTCATCGGCTCTAACTCAAAATATGGACAATTCTATGTTAAGGGGGTCTTGAAATCTTTTGACAGCTTCCGAAGTGCTAATTTTTAACCTTTTTCAGCTGGACCAAATCACTACTTTACTTTACAATTCATGACCCAAATTTTTTTACAGTGTAATTTCATCCCCCTACTTGCTATTTGAGGCATAAAACATGAAGGAATACATTTGGAAGGGGTACTAAAAAAATTGGCAAGCAACACACTGTCCACACTAGGGACTTTATTCGTGGACAACGAAAATCAAAGGACGATAACTGTGTACTCGGACCTAATAGGATAGAAAAATTTGACCAATCTTAATAAAACTTGGTATGACTAAAGCTTAATGAATTATGAGACTGCTGACAAAGTTTCATGGCAATAGGATATACATTATAGACAATATGATAAATTCTATATTCAACTTCGCGTGTTAAATTTTGACGTTTAAATTGAAAAATTTCAACTATCAACATTTGGGGCTTTAAAAATTAAAATATTGCAAAAAATTACATTTTAAAGGCCTTAATATATGACATATTATGTATTTAAAGCAATAGAATACTCATTTGATTTATCAGACTTATCACAATTATTTAAAAGTCAAATTTATATGAGCCTGTGCCAAAAAATGGAGGTTTTCCAATGAAGGGGGGCCTTACATGAAGATGTATTATTTTCTAGCAATTTTAAATTTGTGGAGTTTTTTGGTTATAAATAATCCTTACATATGTATTAAATGTACTTTAAATGGAAAGAAAAATTACAAATAGCATACCATATTAGTATAAAAGGGTCTTAAGCCAAGTAAGACTGAAAATAATTTAGGGTCGATTTAGGCCGTAGCACATATTTACATTTAAAAATGCATACTGAAGCTATATGAAATAAAAATTTGTGTCTTTTTTATAATTTCTATACTCAGGTTACATGATACAATAAATCTGAGCATAAAAGGACTCTTGCATTCAACTTTTTTTGCAGACAGTATGGTCTGATACAAAGATTTTTCACTTTTTAGTGAAAAACTTGCATGCAATTTTAGCCTCAGCAGGCTTATATTTGAACCACTTGCTATTTAACATAAGAAAAGAAAGATACTATGTGAAATGAAACAGGTACAAAAGACATTGTGAAGTGCTTTTAATACAAATTTAGTGAAATCTTTATTATGGACTTCAACTTTTATGTACCTAGGTCCTCACATTTAACTTGATCCAAACAGGCCGTTACACGAGGGTCATTTATACAACACATTTTGCACATATTGTCTGAGATAATCTTATTTTCTGTAGATTCAGAGTTCACAAATGAGTAATACAACTGGGTTAAAGCATAGAAACACAAATATTGACACAGGAAAACCTGTCACATAGAAAGTCAGAATGCCACTTATGCATCAAAATTGAAAAAGCTTTGAAATGCTTATTTTGACCATATAATGCCAAAATGGGTAATTTTTGCAGAATTTCTATCAAATAAAAGTTTAAATCCTTTAGTTTCATGCTATCTGACAAATTGACACCATTAAATCATTCAGGGAAGTTGCCAAAGTACAGATTCTATATTTACTGATTTCGCCTCTTAGGTCCGAGTACACAGTTATTTCGTAGTGCATTTCTTTTAGACAATAAATGAAAATAAAAAAAATCCCACCTGCGCTTTCTCAATAATATTTTTACAGTGTGTTGTACTACTTTTGGGACAAATTATATCAAAATTATAGAAAACTTCATCGGCTCTAACTCAAAATATGGACAATTCTATGTTAAGGGGGTCTTGAAATCTTTTGACAGCTTCCGAAGTGCTAATTTTTAACCTTTTTCAGCTGGACCAAATCACTACTTTACTTTACAATTCATGACCCAAATTTTTTTACAGTGTAATTTCATCCCCCTACTTGCTATTTGAGGCATAAAACATGAAGGAATACATTTGGAAGGGGTACTAAAAAAATTGGCAAGCAACACACTGTCCACACTAGGGACTTTATTCGTGGACAACGAAAATCAAAGGACGATAACTGTGTACTCGGACCTAATAGGATAGAAAAATTTGACCAATCTTAATAAAACTTGGTATGACTAAAGCTTAATGAATTATGAGACTGCTGACAAAGTTTCATGGCAATAGGATATACATTATAGACAATATGATAAATTCTATATTCAACTTCGCGTGTTAAATTTTGACGTTTAAATTGAAAAATTTCAACTATCAACATTTGGGGCTTTAAAAATTAAAATATTGCAAAAAATTACATTTTAAAGGCCTTAATATATGACATATTATGTATTTAAAGCAATAGAATACTCATTTGATTTATCAGACTTATCACAATTATTTAAAAGTCAAATTTATATGAGCCTGTGCCAAAAAATGGAGGTTTTCCAATGAAGGGGGGCCTTACATGAAGATGTATTATTTTCTAGCAATTTTAAATTTGTGGAGTTTTTTGGTTATAAATAATCCTTACATATGTATTAAATGTACTTTAAATGGAAAGAAAAATTACAAATAGCATACCATATTAGTATAAAAGGGTCTTAAGCCAAGTAAGACTGAAAATAATTTAGGGTCGATTTAGGCCGTAGCACATATTTACATTTAAAAATGCATACTGAAGCTATATGAAATAAAAATTTGTGTCTTTTTTATAATTTCTATACTCAGGTTACATGATACAATAAATCTGAGCATAAAAGGACTCTTGCATTCAACTTTTTTTGCAGACAGTATGGTCTGATACAAAGATTTTTCACTTTTTAGTGAAAAACTTGCATGCAATTTTAGCCTCAGCAGGCTTATATTTGAACCACTTGCTATTTAACATAAGAAAAGAAAGATACTATGTGAAATGAAACAGGTACAAAAGACATTGTGAAGTGCTTTTAATACAAATTTAGTGAAATCTTTATTATGGACTTCAACTTTTATGTACCTAGGTCCTCACATTTAACTTGATCCAAACAGGCCGTTACACGAGGGTCATTTATACAACACATTTTGCACATATTGTCTGAGATAATCTTATTTTCTGTAGATTCAGAGTTCACAAATGAGTAATACAACTGGGTTAAAGCATAGAAACACAAATATTGACACAGGAAAACCTGTCACATAGAAAGTCAGAATGCCACTTATGCATCAAAATTGAAAAAGCTTTGAAATGCTTATTTTGACCATATAATGCCAAAATGGGTAATTTTTGCAGAATTTCTATCAAATAAAAGTTTAAATCCTTTAGTTTCATGCTATCTGACAAATTGACACCATTAAATCATTCAGGGAAGTTGCCAAAGTACAGATTCTATATTTACTGATTTCGCCTCTTAGGTCCGAGTACACAGTTATTTCGTAGTGCATTTCTTTTAGACAATAAATGAAAATAAAAAAAATCCCACCTGCGCTTTCTCAATAATATTTTTACAGTGTGTTGTACTACTTTTGGGACAAATTATATCAAAATTATAGAAAACTTCATCGGCTCTAACTCAAAATATGGACAATTCTATGTTAAGGGGGTCTTGAAATCTTTTGACAGCTTCCGAAGTGCTAATTTTTAACCTTTTTCAGCTGGACCAAATCACTACTTTACTTTACAATTCATGACCCAAATTTTTTTACAGTGTAATTTCATCCCCCTACTTGCTATTTGAGGCATAAAACATGAAGGAATACATTTGGAAGGGGTACTAAAAAAATTGGCAAGCAACACACTGTCCACACTAGGGACTTTATTCGTGGACAACGAAAATCAAAGGACGATAACTGTGTACTCGGACCTAATAGGATAGAAAAATTTGACCAATCTTAATAAAACTTGGTATGACTAAAGCTTAATGAATTATGAGACTGCTGACAAAGTTTCATGGCAATAGGATATACATTATAGACAATATGATAAATTCTATATTCAACTTCGCGTGTTAAATTTTGACGTTTAAATTGAAAAATTTCAACTATCAACATTTGGGGCTTTAAAAATTAAAATATTGCAAAAAATTACATTTTAAAGGCCTTAATATATGACATATTATGTATTTAAAGCAATAGAATACTCATTTGATTTATCAGACTTATCACAATTATTTAAAAGTCAAATTTATATGAGCCTGTGCCAAAAAATGGAGGTTTTCCAATGAAGGGGGGCCTTACATGAAGATGTATTATTTTCTAGCAATTTTAAATTTGTGGAGTTTTTTGGTTATAAATAATCCTTACATATGTATTAAATGTACTTTAAATGGAAAGAAAAATTACAAATAGCATACCATATTAGTATAAAAGGGTCTTAAGCCAAGTAAGACTGAAAATAATTTAGGGTCGATTTAGGCCGTAGCACATATTTACATTTAAAAATGCATACTGAAGCTATATGAAATAAAAATTTGTGTCTTTTTTATAATTTCTATACTCAGGTTACATGATACAATAAATCTGAGCATAAAAGGACTCTTGCATTCAACTTTTTTTGCAGACAGTATGGTCTGATACAAAGATTTTTCACTTTTTAGTGAAAAACTTGCATGCAATTTTAGCCTCAGCAGGCTTATATTTGAACCACTTGCTATTTAACATAAGAAAAGAAAGATACTATGTGAAATGAAACAGGTACAAAAGACATTGTGAAGTGCTTTTAATACAAATTTAGTGAAATCTTTATTATGGACTTCAACTTTTATGTACCTAGGTCCTCACATTTAACTTGATCCAAACAGGCCGTTACACGAGGGTCATTTATACAACACATTTTGCACATATTGTCTGAGATAATCTTATTTTCTGTAGATTCAGAGTTCACAAATGAGTAATACAACTGGGTTAAAGCATAGAAACACAAATATTGACACAGGAAAACCTGTCACATAGAAAGTCAGAATGCCACTTATGCATCAAAATTGAAAAAGCTTTGAAATGCTTATTTTGACCATATAATGCCAAAATGGGTAATTTTTGCAGAATTTCTATCAAATAAAAGTTTAAATCCTTTAGTTTCATGCTATCTGACAAATTGACACCATTAAATCATTCAGGGAAGTTGCCAAAGTACAGATTCTATATTTACTGATTTCGCCTCTTAGGTCCGAGTACACAGTTATTTCGTAGTGCATTTCTTTTAGACAATAAATGAAAATAAAAAAAATCCCACCTGCGCTTTCTCAATAATATTTTTACAGTGTGTTGTACTACTTTTGGGACAAATTATATCAAAATTATAGAAAACTTCATCGGCTCTAACTCAAAATATGGACAATTCTATGTTAAGGGGGTCTTGAAATCTTTTGACAGCTTCCGAAGTGCTAATTTTTAACCTTTTTCAGCTGGACCAAATCACTACTTTACTTTACAATTCATGACCCAAATTTTTTTACAGTGTAATTTCATCCCCCTACTTGCTATTTGAGGCATAAAACATGAAGGAATACATTTGGAAGGGGTACTAAAAAAATTGGCAAGCAACACACTGTCCACACTAGGGACTTTATTCGTGGACAACGAAAATCAAAGGACGATAACTGTGTACTCGGACCTAATAGGATAGAAAAATTTGACCAATCTTAATAAAACTTGGTATGACTAAAGCTTAATGAATTATGAGACTGCTGACAAAGTTTCATGGCAATAGGATATACATTATAGACAATATGATAAATTCTATATTCAACTTCGCGTGTTAAATTTTGACGTTTAAATTGAAAAATTTCAACTATCAACATTTGGGGCTTTAAAAATTAAAATATTGCAAAAAATTACATTTTAAAGGCCTTAATATATGACATATTATGTATTTAAAGCAATAGAATACTCATTTGATTTATCAGACTTATCACAATTATTTAAAAGTCAAATTTATATGAGCCTGTGCCAAAAAATGGAGGTTTTCCAATGAAGGGGGGCCTTACATGAAGATGTATTATTTTCTAGCAATTTTAAATTTGTGGAGTTTTTTGGTTATAAATAATCCTTACATATGTATTAAATGTACTTTAAATGGAAAGAAAAATTACAAATAGCATACCATATTAGTATAAAAGGGTCTTAAGCCAAGTAAGACTGAAAATAATTTAGGGTCGATTTAGGCCGTAGCACATATTTACATTTAAAAATGCATACTGAAGCTATATGAAATAAAAATTTGTGTCTTTTTTATAATTTCTATACTCAGGTTACATGATACAATAAATCTGAGCATAAAAGGACTCTTGCATTCAACTTTTTTTGCAGACAGTATGGTCTGATACAAAGATTTTTCACTTTTTAGTGAAAAACTTGCATGCAATTTTAGCCTCAGCAGGCTTATATTTGAACCACTTGCTATTTAACATAAGAAAAGAAAGATACTATGTGAAATGAAACAGGTACAAAAGACATTGTGAAGTGCTTTTAATACAAATTTAGTGAAATCTTTATTATGGACTTCAACTTTTATGTACCTAGGTCCTCACATTTAACTTGATCCAAACAGGCCGTTACACGAGGGTCATTTATACAACACATTTTGCACATATTGTCTGAGATAATCTTATTTTCTGTAGATTCAGAGTTCACAAATGAGTAATACAACTGGGTTAAAGCATAGAAACACAAATATTGACACAGGAAAACCTGTCACATAGAAAGTCAGAATGCCACTTATGCATCAAAATTGAAAAAGCTTTGAAATGCTTATTTTGACCATATAATGCCAAAATGGGTAATTTTTGCAGAATTTCTATCAAATAAAAGTTTAAATCCTTTAGTTTCATGCTATCTGACAAATTGACACCATTAAATCATTCAGGGAAGTTGCCAAAGTACAGATTCTATATTTACTGATTTCGCCTCTTAGGTCCGAGTACACAGTTATTTCGTAGTGCATTTCTTTTAGACAATAAATGAAAATAAAAAAAATCCCACCTGCGCTTTCTCAATAATATTTTTACAGTGTGTTGTACTACTTTTGGGACAAATTATATCAAAATTATAGAAAACTTCATCGGCTCTAACTCAAAATATGGACAATTCTATGTTAAGGGGGTCTTGAAATCTTTTGACAGCTTCCGAAGTGCTAATTTTTAACCTTTTTCAGCTGGACCAAATCACTACTTTACTTTACAATTCATGACCCAAATTTTTTTACAGTGTAATTTCATCCCCCTACTTGCTATTTGAGGCATAAAACATGAAGGAATACATTTGGAAGGGGTACTAAAAAAATTGGCAAGCAACACACTGTCCACACTAGGGACTTTATTCGTGGACAACGAAAATCAAAGGACGATAACTGTGTACTCGGACCTAATAGGATAGAAAAATTTGACCAATCTTAATAAAACTTGGTATGACTAAAGCTTAATGAATTATGAGACTGCTGACAAAGTTTCATGGCAATAGGATATACATTATAGACAATATGATAAATTCTATATTCAACTTCGCGTGTTAAATTTTGACGTTTAAATTGAAAAATTTCAACTATCAACATTTGGGGCTTTAAAAATTAAAATATTGCAAAAAATTACATTTTAAAGGCCTTAATATATGACATATTATGTATTTAAAGCAATAGAATACTCATTTGATTTATCAGACTTATCACAATTATTTAAAAGTCAAATTTATATGAGCCTGTGCCAAAAAATGGAGGTTTTCCAATGAAGGGGGGCCTTACATGAAGATGTATTATTTTCTAGCAATTTTAAATTTGTGGAGTTTTTTGGTTATAAATAATCCTTACATATGTATTAAATGTACTTTAAATGGAAAGAAAAATTACAAATAGCATACCATATTAGTATAAAAGGGTCTTAAGCCAAGTAAGACTGAAAATAATTTAGGGTCGATTTAGGCCGTAGCACATATTTACATTTAAAAATGCATACTGAAGCTATATGAAATAAAAATTTGTGTCTTTTTTATAATTTCTATACTCAGGTTACATGATACAATAAATCTGAGCATAAAAGGACTCTTGCATTCAACTTTTTTTGCAGACAGTATGGTCTGATACAAAGATTTTTCACTTTTTAGTGAAAAACTTGCATGCAATTTTAGCCTCAGCAGGCTTATATTTGAACCACTTGCTATTTAACATAAGAAAAGAAAGATACTATGTGAAATGAAACAGGTACAAAAGACATTGTGAAGTGCTTTTAATACAAATTTAGTGAAATCTTTATTATGGACTTCAACTTTTATGTACCTAGGTCCTCACATTTAACTTGATCCAAACAGGCCGTTACACGAGGGTCATTTATACAACACATTTTGCACATATTGTCTGAGATAATCTTATTTTCTGTAGATTCAGAGTTCACAAATGAGTAATACAACTGGGTTAAAGCATAGAAACACAAATATTGACACAGGAAAACCTGTCACATAGAAAGTCAGAATGCCACTTATGCATCAAAATTGAAAAAGCTTTGAAATGCTTATTTTGACCATATAATGCCAAAATGGGTAATTTTTGCAGAATTTCTATCAAATAAAAGTTTAAATCCTTTAGTTTCATGCTATCTGACAAATTGACACCATTAAATCATTCAGGGAAGTTGCCAAAGTACAGATTCTATATTTACTGATTTCGCCTCTTAGGTCCGAGTACACAGTTATTTCGTAGTGCATTTCTTTTAGACAATAAATGAAAATAAAAAAAATCCCACCTGCGCTTTCTCAATAATATTTTTACAGTGTGTTGTACTACTTTTGGGACAAATTATATCAAAATTATAGAAAACTTCATCGGCTCTAACTCAAAATATGGACAATTCTATGTTAAGGGGGTCTTGAAATCTTTTGACAGCTTCCGAAGTGCTAATTTTTAACCTTTTTCAGCTGGACCAAATCACTACTTTACTTTACAATTCATGACCCAAATTTTTTTACAGTGTAATTTCATCCCCCTACTTGCTATTTGAGGCATAAAACATGAAGGAATACATTTGGAAGGGGTACTAAAAAAATTGGCAAGCAACACACTGTCCACACTAGGGACTTTATTCGTGGACAACGAAAATCAAAGGACGATAACTGTGTACTCGGACCTAATAGGATAGAAAAATTTGACCAATCTTAATAAAACTTGGTATGACTAAAGCTTAATGAATTATGAGACTGCTGACAAAGTTTCATGGCAATAGGATATACATTATAGACAATATGATAAATTCTATATTCAACTTCGCGTGTTAAATTTTGACGTTTAAATTGAAAAATTTCAACTATCAACATTTGGGGCTTTAAAAATTAAAATATTGCAAAAAATTACATTTTAAAGGCCTTAATATATGACATATTATGTATTTAAAGCAATAGAATACTCATTTGATTTATCAGACTTATCACAATTATTTAAAAGTCAAATTTATATGAGCCTGTGCCAAAAAATGGAGGTTTTCCAATGAAGGGGGGCCTTACATGAAGATGTATTATTTTCTAGCAATTTTAAATTTGTGGAGTTTTTTGGTTATAAATAATCCTTACATATGTATTAAATGTACTTTAAATGGAAAGAAAAATTACAAATAGCATACCATATTAGTATAAAAGGGTCTTAAGCCAAGTAAGACTGAAAATAATTTAGGGTCGATTTAGGCCGTAGCACATATTTACATTTAAAAATGCATACTGAAGCTATATGAAATAAAAATTTGTGTCTTTTTTATAATTTCTATACTCAGGTTACATGATACAATAAATCTGAGCATAAAAGGACTCTTGCATTCAACTTTTTTTGCAGACAGTATGGTCTGATACAAAGATTTTTCACTTTTTAGTGAAAAACTTGCATGCAATTTTAGCCTCAGCAGGCTTATATTTGAACCACTTGCTATTTAACATAAGAAAAGAAAGATACTATGTGAAATGAAACAGGTACAAAAGACATTGTGAAGTGCTTTTAATACAAATTTAGTGAAATCTTTATTATGGACTTCAACTTTTATGTACCTAGGTCCTCACATTTAACTTGATCCAAACAGGCCGTTACACGAGGGTCATTTATACAACACATTTTGCACATATTGTCTGAGATAATCTTATTTTCTGTAGATTCAGAGTTCACAAATGAGTAATACAACTGGGTTAAAGCATAGAAACACAAATATTGACACAGGAAAACCTGTCACATAGAAAGTCAGAATGCCACTTATGCATCAAAATTGAAAAAGCTTTGAAATGCTTATTTTGACCATATAATGCCAAAATGGGTAATTTTTGCAGAATTTCTATCAAATAAAAGTTTAAATCCTTTAGTTTCATGCTATCTGACAAATTGACACCATTAAATCATTCAGGGAAGTTGCCAAAGTACAGATTCTATATTTACTGATTTCGCCTCTTAGGTCCGAGTACACAGTTATTTCGTAGTGCATTTCTTTTAGACAATAAATGAAAATAAAAAAAATCCCACCTGCGCTTTCTCAATAATATTTTTACAGTGTGTTGTACTACTTTTGGGACAAATTATATCAAAATTATAGAAAACTTCATCGGCTCTAACTCAAAATATGGACAATTCTATGTTAAGGGGGTCTTGAAATCTTTTGACAGCTTCCGAAGTGCTAATTTTTAACCTTTTTCAGCTGGACCAAATCACTACTTTACTTTACAATTCATGACCCAAATTTTTTTACAGTGTAATTTCATCCCCCTACTTGCTATTTGAGGCATAAAACATGAAGGAATACATTTGGAAGGGGTACTAAAAAAATTGGCAAGCAACACACTGTCCACACTAGGGACTTTATTCGTGGACAACGAAAATCAAAGGACGATAACTGTGTACTCGGACCTAATAGGATAGAAAAATTTGACCAATCTTAATAAAACTTGGTATGACTAAAGCTTAATGAATTATGAGACTGCTGACAAAGTTTCATGGCAATAGGATATACATTATAGACAATATGATAAATTCTATATTCAACTTCGCGTGTTAAATTTTGACGTTTAAATTGAAAAATTTCAACTATCAACATTTGGGGCTTTAAAAATTAAAATATTGCAAAAAATTACATTTTAAAGGCCTTAATATATGACATATTATGTATTTAAAGCAATAGAATACTCATTTGATTTATCAGACTTATCACAATTATTTAAAAGTCAAATTTATATGAGCCTGTGCCAAAAAATGGAGGTTTTCCAATGAAGGGGGGCCTTACATGAAGATGTATTATTTTCTAGCAATTTTAAATTTGTGGAGTTTTTTGGTTATAAATAATCCTTACATATGTATTAAATGTACTTTAAATGGAAAGAAAAATTACAAATAGCATACCATATTAGTATAAAAGGGTCTTAAGCCAAGTAAGACTGAAAATAATTTAGGGTCGATTTAGGCCGTAGCACATATTTACATTTAAAAATGCATACTGAAGCTATATGAAATAAAAATTTGTGTCTTTTTTATAATTTCTATACTCAGGTTACATGATACAATAAATCTGAGCATAAAAGGACTCTTGCATTCAACTTTTTTTGCAGACAGTATGGTCTGATACAAAGATTTTTCACTTTTTAGTGAAAAACTTGCATGCAATTTTAGCCTCAGCAGGCTTATATTTGAACCACTTGCTATTTAACATAAGAAAAGAAAGATACTATGTGAAATGAAACAGGTACAAAAGACATTGTGAAGTGCTTTTAATACAAATTTAGTGAAATCTTTATTATGGACTTCAACTTTTATGTACCTAGGTCCTCACATTTAACTTGATCCAAACAGGCCGTTACACGAGGGTCATTTATACAACACATTTTGCACATATTGTCTGAGATAATCTTATTTTCTGTAGATTCAGAGTTCACAAATGAGTAATACAACTGGGTTAAAGCATAGAAACACAAATATTGACACAGGAAAACCTGTCACATAGAAAGTCAGAATGCCACTTATGCATCAAAATTGAAAAAGCTTTGAAATGCTTATTTTGACCATATAATGCCAAAATGGGTAATTTTTGCAGAATTTCTATCAAATAAAAGTTTAAATCCTTTAGTTTCATGCTATCTGACAAATTGACACCATTAAATCATTCAGGGAAGTTGCCAAAGTACAGATTCTATATTTACTGATTTCGCCTCTTAGGTCCGAGTACACAGTTATTTCGTAGTGCATTTCTTTTAGACAATAAATGAAAATAAAAAAAATCCCACCTGCGCTTTCTCAATAATATTTTTACAGTGTGTTGTACTACTTTTGGGACAAATTATATCAAAATTATAGAAAACTTCATCGGCTCTAACTCAAAATATGGACAATTCTATGTTAAGGGGGTCTTGAAATCTTTTGACAGCTTCCGAAGTGCTAATTTTTAACCTTTTTCAGCTGGACCAAATCACTACTTTACTTTACAATTCATGACCCAAATTTTTTTACAGTGTAATTTCATCCCCCTACTTGCTATTTGAGGCATAAAACATGAAGGAATACATTTGGAAGGGGTACTAAAAAAATTGGCAAGCAACACACTGTCCACACTAGGGACTTTATTCGTGGACAACGAAAATCAAAGGCCGATAACTGTGTACTCGGACCTAATAGGATAGAAAAATTTGACCAATCTTAATAAAACTTGGTATGACTAAAGCTTAATGAATTATGAGACTGCTGACAAAGTTTCATGGCAATAGGATATACATTATAGACAATATGATAAATTCTATATTCAACTTCGCGTGTTAAATTTTGACGTTTAAATTGAAAAATTTCAACTATCAACATTTGGGGCTTTAAAAATTAAAATATTGCAAAAAATTACATTTTAAAGGCCTTAATATATGACATATTATGTATTTAAAGCAATAGAATACTCATTTGATTTATCAGACTTATCACAATTATTTAAAAGTCAAATTTATATGAGCCTGTGCCAAAAAATGGAGGTTTTCCAATGAAGGGGGGCCTTACATGAAGATGTATTATTTTCTAGCAATTTTAAATTTGTGGAGTTTTTTGGTTATAAATAATCCTTACATATGTATTAAATGTACTTTAAATGGAAAGAAAAATTACAAATAGCATACCATATTAGTATAAAAGGGTCTTAAGCCAAGTAAGACTGAAAATAATTTAGGGTCGATTTAGGCCGTAGCACATATTTACATTTAAAAATGCATACTGAAGCTATATGAAATAAAAATTTGTGTCTTTTTTATAATTTCTATACTCAGGTTACATGATACAATAAATCTGAGCATAAAAGGACTCTTGCATTCAACTTTTTTTGCAGACAGTATGGTCTGATACAAAGATTTTTCACTTTTTAGTGAAAAACTTGCATGCAATTTTAGCCTCAGCAGGCTTATATTTGAACCACTTGCTATTTAACATAAGAAAAGAAAGATACTATGTGAAATGAAACAGGTACAAAAGACATTGTGAAGTGCTTTTAATACAAATTTAGTGAAATCTTTATTATGGACTTCAACTTTTATGTACCTAGGTCCTCACATTTAACTTGATCCAAACAGGCCGTTACACGAGGGTCATTTATACAACACATTTTGCACATATTGTCTGAGATAATCTTATTTTCTGTAGATTCAGAGTTCACAAATGAGTAATACAACTGGGTTAAAGCATAGAAACACAAATATTGACACAGGAAAACCTGTCACATAGAAAGTCAGAATGCCACTTATGCATCAAAATTGAAAAAGCTTTGAAATGCTTATTTTGACCATATAATGCCAAAATGGGTAATTTTTGCAGAATTTCTATCAAATAAAAGTTTAAATCCTTTAGTTT
>NW_026262613.1:0-43987 GCF_021869535.1 Mytilus californianus | reverse complement strand
TCTCCGAAGCAAGAGGCTTAAACTTTTTGTCCAAGCCTCCTACCAGGCTGAGAAAATTTCATAGGCCGATGCGGCTCCTCCGAAGCAAGAGGCTTAAACTTTTTGTCCAAGCCTCCTACCTGGCTGAGAAAAATTCATAGGACGATGCGGCTTCTCCGAAGCAAGAGGCTTAAACTTTTCTTCCAAGCCTCCTACCAGGCTGAGAAAATTTCATAGGCCGATGCGGCTTCTCCGAAGCAAGAGGCTTAAACTTTTTGTCCAAGCCTCCTACCTGGCTGAGAAAAATTCATAGGCCGATGCGGCTTCTCCGAAGCAAGAGGCTTAAACTTTTTTTCCAAGCCTCCTACCAGGCTGAGAAAAATTCATAGGCCGATGCGGCTTCTCCGAAGCAAGAGGCTTAAACTTTTTTTCCAAGCCTCCTACCAGGCTGAGAAAAATTCATAGGCCGATGCGGCTTCTCCGAAGCAAGAGGCTTAAACTTTTTTTATGTCCAAGCCTCCTACCTGGCTGAGAAAAATTCATAGGCCGATGCGCCTTCTCCGAAGCAAGAGGCTTAAATTTTTTGTCCAAGCCTCCTACCAGGCTGAGAAAAATTCATAGGCCGATGCGCCTTCTCCGAAGCAAGAGGCTTAAATTTTTTGTCCAAGCCTCCTACCAGGCTGAGAAAATTTCATAGGCCGATGCGGCTTGTCCGAAGCAAGAGGCTTAAACTTTTTGTCCAAGCCTCCTACCAGGCTGAGAAAATTTCATAGGCCGATGCGGCTTCTCCGAAGCAAGAGGCTTAAACTTTTTGTCCAAGCCTCCTACCAGGCTGAGAAAATTTCATAGGCCGATGCGGCTTCTCCGAAGCAAGAGGCTTAAACTTTTTGTCCAAGCCTCCTACCAGGCTGAGAAAAATTCATAGGCCGATGCGGCTTCTCCGAAGCAAGAGGCTTAAACTTTTTGTCCAAGGCTCCTACCAGGCTGAGAAAATTTCATAGGCCGATGCGGCTTCTACGAAGCAAGAGGCTTAAACTTTTTGTCCAAGCCTCTTGCCAGGCTGAGAAAATTTCATAGGCCGATGCGGCTCCTCCGAAGCAAGAGGCTTAAACTTTTTGTCCAAGCCTCCTACCTGGCTGAGAAAAATTCATAGGCCGATGCGGCTTCTCCGAAGCAAGAGGCTTAAACTTTTCTTCCAAGCCTCCTACCAGGCTGAGAAAATTTCATAGGCCGATGCGGCTTCTCCGAAGCAAGAGGCTTAAACTTTTTGTCCAAGCCTCCTACCTGGCTTAGAAAAATTCATAGGCCGATGCGGCTTCTCCGAAGCATGAGGCTTAAACTTTTTGTCCAAGCCTCCTACCAGGCCGAGAAAAATTCATAGGCCGATGCGGCTTCTCCGAAGCATGAGGCTTAAACTTTTTGTCCAAGCCTCCAACCTGGCTGAGAAAAATTCATAGGCCAATGCGGCTTCTCCGAAGCAAGAGGCTTAAACTTTTTGTCCAAGCCTCCTACCAGGCTGAGAAAATTTCATAGGCCGATGCGGCTCCTCCGAAGCAAGAGGCTTAAACTTTTTGTCCAAGCCTCCTACCAGGCTGAGAAAATTTCATAGGCCGATGCGGCTTCTCCGAAGCAAGAGGCTTAAACTTTTTGTCCAAGCCTCCTACCTGGCTGAGAAAAATTCATAGGTCGATGCGGCTTCTCCGAAGCAAGAGGCTTAAACTTTTTGTCCAAGCCTCCTACCTGGCTGAGAAAAATTCATAGGCCGATGCGGCTTCTCCGAAGCAAGAGGCTTAAACTTTTTTTCCAAGCCTCCTACCAGGCTGAGAAAAATTCATAGGCCGATGCGGCTTCTCCGAAGCAAGAGGCTTAAACTTTTTTTATGTCCAAGCCTCCTACCTGGCTGAGAAAAATTCATAGGCCGATGCGCCTTCTCCGAAGCAAGAGGCTTAAATTTTTTGTCCAAGCCTCCTACCAGGCTGAGAAAATTTCATAGGCCGATGCGGCTTGTCCGAAGCAAGAGGCTTAAACTTTTTGTCCAAGCCTCCTACCAGGCTGAGAAAATTTCATAGGCCGATGCGGCTTCTCCGAAGCAAGAGGCTTAAACTTTTTGTCCAAGCCTCCTACCAGGCTGAGAAAATTTCATAGGCCGATGCGGCTTCTCCGAAGCAAGAGGCTTAAACTTTTTGTCCAAGCCTCCTACCAGGCTGAGAAAAATTCATAGGCCGATGCGGCTTCTCCGAAGCAAGAGGCTTAAACTTTTTGTCCAAGCCTCCTACCAGGCTGAGAAAATTTCATAGGCCGATGCGGCTTCTACGAAGCAAGAGGCTTAAACTTTTTGTCCAAGCCTCCTACCAGGCTGAGAAAATTTCATAGGCCGATGCGGCTCCTCCGAAGCAAGAGGCTTAAACTTTTTGTCCAAGCCTCCTACCAGGCTGAGAAAAATTCATAGGCCGATGCGGCTTCTCCGAAGCAAGAGGCTTAAACTTTTCTTCCAAGCCTCCTACCAGGCTGAGAAAATTTCATAGGCCGATGCGGCTTCTCCGAAGCAAGAGGCTTAAACTTTTTGTCCAAGCCTCCTACCTGGCTTAGAAAAATTCATAGGCCGATGCGGCTTCTCCGAAGCATGAGGCTTAAACTTTTTGTCCAAGCCTCCTACCAGGCCGAGAAAAATTCATAGGCCGATGCGGCTTCTCCGAAGCATGAGGCTTAAACTTTTTGTCCAAGCCTCCAACCTGGCTGAGAAAAATTCATAGGCCAATGCGGCTTCTCCGAAGCAAGAGGCTTAAACTTTTTGTCCAAGCCTCTTACCAGGCTGAGAAAATTTCATAGGCCGATGCGGCTCCTCCGAAGCAAGAGGCTTAAACTTTTTTTCCAAGCCTCCTACCAGGCTGAGAAAAATTCATAGGCCGATGCAGCTTCTCCGAAGCAAGAGGCTTAAACTTTTTGTCCAAGCCTCCTACCTGGCGGAGAAAAATTCATAGGCCGATGCGGCTTCTCCGAAGCAAGAGGCTTAAACTTTTTGTCCAAGCCTCCAACCTGGCTGAGAAAAATTCATAGGCCGATGCGGCTTCTCCGAAGCAAGAGGCTTAAACTTTTTATCCAAGCCTCCTACCAGGCTGAGAAAAATTCATAGGCCGATGCGGCTTCTCCGAAGCATGAGGCTTAAACTTTTTGTCCAAGCCTCCAACCTGGCTGAGAAAAATTCATAGGCCAATGCGGCTTCTCCGAAGCAAGAGGCTTAAACTTTTTGTCCAAGCCTCCTACCAGGCTGAGAAAATTTCATAGGCCGATGCGGCTCCTCCGAAGCAAGAGCCTTAAACTTTTTGTCCAAGCCTCCTACCAGGCGGAGAAAAATTCATAGGCCGATGCGGCTTCTCCGAAGCAAGAGGCTTAAATTTTTTGTCCAAGACTCCTACCAGGCTGAGAAAATTTCATAGGCCGATGCGGCTTCTCCGAAGCAAGAGGCTTAAACTTTTTGTCCAAGCCTCCTACCAGGCTGAGAAAATTTCATAGGCCGATGCGGCTTCTCCGAAGCAAGAGGCTTAAACTTTTTGTCCAAGCCTCCTACCAGGCTGAGAAAATTTCATAGGCCGATGCGGCTTCTCCGAAGCAAGAGGCTTAAACTTTTTGTCCAAGCCTCTTACCAGGCTGAGAAAATTTCATAGGCCGATGCGGCTCCTCCGAAGCAAGAGGCTTAAACTTTTTGTCCAAGCCTCCTACCTGGCTGAGAAAAATTCATAGGCCGATGCGGCTTCTCCGAAGCAAGAGGCTTAAACTTTTCTTCCAAGCCTCCTACCAGGCTGAGAAAATTTCATAGGCCGATGCGGCTTCTCCGAAGCAAGAGGCTTAAACTTTTTGTCCAAGCCTCCTACCAGGCTGAGAAAATTTCATAGGCCGATGCGGCTTCTCCGAAGCAAGAGGCTTAAACTTTTTGTCCAAGCCTCCTACCAGGCTGAGAAAATTTCATAGACCGATGCGGCTCCTCCGAAGCAAGTGGCTTAAACTTTTTGTCCAAGCCTCCTACCTGGCTGAGAAAAATTCATAGGCCGATGCGGCTTCTCCGAAGCAAGAGGCTTAAACTTTTCTTCCAAGCCTCCTACCAGGCTGAGAAAATTTCATAGGCCGATGCGGCTTCTCCGAAGCAAGAGGCTTAAACTTTTTGTCCAAGCCTCCTACCTGGTTGAGAAAAATTCATAGGCCGATGCGGCTTCTCCGAAGCAAGAGGCTTAAACTTTTCTTCCAAGCCTCCTACCAGGCTGAGAAAATTTCATAGGCCGATGCGGCTTCTCCGAAGCAAGAGGCTTAAACTTTTTGTCCAAGCCTCCTACCAGGCTGAGAAAATTTCATAGGCCGATGCGGCTTCTCCGAAGCAAGAGGCTTAAACTTTTTGTCCAAGCCTCCTACCAGGCTGAGAAAATTTCATAGACCGATGCGGCTCCTCCGAAGCAAGTGGCTTAAACTTTTTGTCCAAGCCTCCTACCTGGCTGAGAAAAATTCATAGGCCGATGCGGCTTCTCCGAAGCAAGAGGCTTAAACTTTTCTTCCAAGCCTCCTACCAGGCTGAGAAAATTTCATAGGCCGATGCGGCTTCTCCGAAGCAAGAGGCTTAAACTTTTTGTCCAAGCCTCCTACCTGGCTGAGAAAAATTCATAGGCCGATGCGGCTTCTCCGAAGCAAGAGGCTTAAACTTTTTGTCCAAGCCTCCTACCAGGCTGAGAAAAATTCATAGGCCGATGCGGCTTCTCCGAAGCAAGAGGCTTAAACTTTTTGTCCAAGCCTCCTACCTGGCTGAGAAAATTTCATAGGCCGATGCGGCTTCTCCGAAGCAAGAGGCTTAAACTTTTGTCCAAGCCTCCTACCAGGCTGAGAAAATTTCATAGGCCGATGCGGCTCCTCCGAAGCAAGAGGCTTAAACTTTTTGTCCAAGCCTCCTACCAGGCTGAGAAAAATTCATAGGCCGATGCGGCTTCTCCGAAGCAAGAGGCTTAAACTTTTTGTCCAAGCCTCCTACCTGGCTGAGAAAAATTCATAGGCCGATGCGGCTTCTCCGAAGCAAGAGGCTTAAACTTTTTGTCCAAGCCTCCTACCAGGCTGAGTAAATTTCATAGGCCGATGCGGCTTCTCCGAAGCAAGAGGCTTAAACTTTTTGTCCAAGCCTCCTACCAGACTGAGAAAATTTCATAGGCCGATGCGGCTTCTCCGAAGCAAGAGGCTTAAACTTTTTGTCCAAGCCTCCTACCAGGCTGAGAAAATTTCATAGGCCGATGCGGCTTCTCCGAAGCAAGAGGCTTAAACTTTTTGTCCAAGCCTCCTACCAGGCTGAGAAAATTTCATAGGCCGATGCGGCTCCTCCGAAGCAAGAGGCTTAAACTTTTTGTCCAAGCCTCCTACCAGGCTGAGAAAAATTCATAGGCCGATGCGGCTTCTCCGAAGCAAGAGGCTTAAACTTTTTGTCCAAGCCTCCTACCTGGCTGAGAAAAATTCATAGGCCGATGCGGCTTCTCCGAAGCAGGGGCTTAAACTTTTTGTCCAAGCCTCCTACCTGGCTGAAAAAAATTCATAGGCCGATGCGGCTTCTCCGAAGCAAGAGGCTTAAACTTTTTGTCCAAGCCTCCTACCAGACTGAGAAAATTTCATAGGCCGATGCGGCTTCTCCGAAGCAAGAGGCTTAAACTTTTTGTCCAAGCCTCCTACCAGGCTGAGAAAATTTCATAGGCCGATGCGGCTTCTCCGAAGCAAGAGGCTTAAACTTTTTGTCCAAGCCTCCTACCAGGCTGAGAAAATTTCATAGGCCGATGCGGCTCCTCCGAAGCAAGAGGCTTAAACTTTTTGTCCAAGCCTCCTACCAGGCTGAGAAAAATTCATAGGCCGATGCGGCTTCTCCGAAGCAAGAGGCTTAAACTTTTTGTCCAAGCCTCCTACCTGGCTGAGAAAAATTCATAGGCCGATGCGGCTTCTCCGAAGCAGGGGCTTAAACTTTTTGTCCAAGCCTCCTACCAGGCTGAGAAAATTTCATAGGCCGATGCGGCTTCTCCGAAGCAAGAGGCTTAAACTTTTTGTCCAAGCCTCCTACCAGGCTGAGAAAATTTCATAGGCCGATGCGGCTCCTCCGAAGCAAGAGGCTTAAACTTTTTTATGTCCAAGCCTCCAACCTGGCTGAGAAAATTTCATAGGCCGATGCGGCTTCTCCGAAGCAAGAGGCTTAAATTTTTTGTCCAAGCCTCCAACCTGGCTGAGAAAATTTCATAGGCCGATGCGGCTTCTCCGAAGCAAGAGGCTTAAACTTTTTGTCCAAGCCTCCTACCAGGCTGAGTAAATTTCATAGGCCGATGCGGCTTCTCCGAAGTAGGGGCTTAAACTTTTTGTCCAAGCCTCCTACCAGGCTGAGAAAAATTCATAGGCCGATGCGGCTTCTCCGAAGCAAGAGAATTTTACTTTTTGTCCAAGCCTCCTACCTGGCGGAGAAAAATTCATAGGCCGATGCGGCTTCTCCGAAGCAAGAGGCTTAAACTTTTTGTCCAAGCCTCCTACCAGGCTGAGAAAATTTCATAGGCCGATGCGGCTTCTCCGAAGCAAGAGGCTTAAACTTTTTGTCCAAGCCTCCTACCTGGCTGAGAAAAATTCATAGGCCGATGCGGCTTCTCCGAAGCAGGAGGCTTAAACTTTTTGTCCAAGCCTCCTACCAGGCTGAGAAAAATTCATAGGCCGATGCAGCTTCTCCGAAGCAAGAGGCTTAAACTTTTTGTCCAAGCCTCCTACCTGGCGGAGAAAAATTCATAGGCCGATGCGGCTTCTCCGAAGCAAGAGGCTTAAACTTTTTGTCCAAGCCTCCTACCAGGCTGAGAAAAATTCATAGGCCGATGCGGCTTCTCCGATGCAGGGGCTTAAACTTTTTGTCCAAGCCTCCTACCTGGCTGAAAAAAATTCATAGGCCGATGCGGCTTCTTCGAAGCAAGAGGCTTAAACTTTTTGTCCAAGCCTCCTACCAGGCTGAGAAAATTTCATAGGCCGATGCGGCTCCTCCGAAGCAAGAGGCTTAAACTTTTTTATGTCCAAGCCTCCAACCTGGCTGAGAAAATTTCATAGGCCGATGCGGCTTCTCCGAAGCAAGAGGCTTAAATTTTTTGTCCAAGCCTCCTACCTGGCGGAGAAAAATTCATAGGCCGATGCGGCTTCTCCGAAGCAAGAGGCTTAAACTTTTTGTCCAAGCCTCCTACCAGGCTGAGTAAATTTCATAGGCCGATGCGGCTTCTCCGAAGTAGGGGCTTAAACTTTTTGTCCAAGCCTCCTACCAGGCTGAGAAAAATTCATAGGCCGATGCGGCTTCTCCGAAGCAAGAGAATTTTACTTTTTGTCCAAGCCTCCTACCTGGCGGAGAAAAATTCATAGGCCGATGCGGCTTCTCCGAAGCAAGAGGCTTAAACTTTTTGTCCAAGCCTCCTACCAGGCTGAGAAAATTTCATAGGCCGATGCGGCTTCTCCGAAGCAAGAGGCTTAAACTTTTTGTCCAAGCCTCCTACCAGGCTGAGAAAATTTCATAGGCCGATGAGGCTTCTCCGAAGCAAGAGGCTTAAATTTTTTGTCCAAGCCTCCTACCTGGCGGAGAAAAATTCATAGGATGATGCGGCTTCTCCGAAGCAAGAGGCTTAAACTTTTTGTCCAAGCCTCCTACCAGGCTGAGAAAATTTCATAGGCCGATGCGGCTTCTCCGAAGCAAGAGGCTTAAACTTTTTGTCCAAGCCTCCTACCAGGCTGAGAAAATTTCATAGGCTGATGCGGCTTCTCCGAAGCAAGAGGCTTAAACTTTTTGTCCAAGCCTCCTACCTGGCTGAGAAAAATTCATAGGCCGATGAGGCTTCTCCGAAGCAAGAGGCTTAAATTTTTTGTCCAAGCCTCCTACCTGGCGGAGAAAAATTCATAGGATGATGCGGCTTCTCCGAAGCAAGAGGCTTAAACTTTTTGTCCAAGCCTCCTACCAGGCTGAGAAAATTTCATAGGCCGATGCGGCTTCTCCGAAGCAAGAGGCTTAAACTTTTTGTCCAAGCCTCCTACCAGGCTGAGAAAATTTCATAGGCTGATGCGGCTTCTCCGAAGCAAGAGGCTTAAACTTTTTGTCCAAGCCTCCTACCTGGCTGAGAAAAATTCATAGGCCAATGCGGCTTCTCCGAAGCAAGAGGCTTAAACTTTTTGTCCAAGCCTCCTACCTGGCTGAGAAAATTTCATAGGCCGATGCGGCTTCTCCGAAGCAAGAGGCTTAAACTTTTTGTCCAACCTCCAACCTGGCTGAGAAAAATTCATAGGCCGATTCGGCTTCTCCGAAGCATGAGGCTTAAACTTTTTGTCCAAGCCTCCTACCAGGCTGAGAAAAATTCATAGGCCGATGCGGCTTCTCCGAAGCAAGAGGCTTAAACTTTTTGTCCAAGCCTCCTACCAGGCTGAGAAAAATTCATAGGCCGATGCGGCTTCTCCGAAGCATGAGGCTTAAACTTTTTGTCCAAGCCTCCTACCAGGCTGAGAAAAATTCATAGGCCGATGCGGCTTCTCCGAAGCAAGAGGCTTAAACTTTTTGTCCAAGCCTCCTACCTGGCTGAGAAAATTTCATAGGCCGATGCGGCTTCTCCGAAGCAAGAGGCTTAAACTTTTTGTCCATGCCTCCTACCTGGCTGAGAAAAATTCATAGGCCCATGCGGCTTCTCCGAAGCAAGAGGCTTAAACTTTTTGTCCAAGCCTTTACCTGGCTGAGAAAATTTCATAGGCCGATACGGCTTCTCCGAAGCAAGAGGCTTAAACTTTTTGTCCAAGCCTCCTACCAGGCTGAGAAAATTTCATAGGCCGATGCGGCTTCTCCGAAGCAAGAGGCTTAAACTTTTTGTCCAAGCCTCCAACCTGGCTGAGAAAAATTCATAGGCCGATGCGGCTTCTCCGAAGCAAGAGGCTTAAACTTTTTGTCCAAGCCTCCTACCAGGCTGAGAAAATTTCATACGCCGATGCGGCTTCTCCGAAGCAAGAGGCTTAAACTTTTTGTCCAAGCCTCCTACCAGGCTCAGAAAATTTCATAGGCCGATGCGGCTTCTCCGAAGCAAGAGGCTTAAACTTTTTGTCCAAGCCTCCGACCAGGCTGAGAAAATTTCATAGGCCGATGCGGCTTCTCCGAAGCAAGAGGCTTAAACTTTTTGTCCAAGCCTCCGACCAGGCTGAGAAAATTTCATAGGCCGATGCGGCTTCTCCGAAGCAAGAGGCTTAAACTTTTTGTCCAAGCCTCCTACCTGGCTGAGAAAATTTCATAGGCCGATGCGGCTTCTCCGAAGCAAGAGGCTTAAACTTTTTGTCCAAGCCTCCTACCAGGCTGAGAAAATTTCATAGGACGATGCGGCTCCTCCGAAGCAAGAGGCTTAAACTTTTTGTCCAAGCCTCCTACCAGGCTGAGAAAATTTCATAGGCCGATGTGGCTTCTCCGAAGCAAGAGGCTTAAACTTTTTGTCCAAGCCTCCTACCAGGCTGAGAAAATTTCATAGGCCGATGCGGCTTCTCCGAAGCAAGAGGCTTAAACTTTTTGTCCAAGCCTCCTACCAGGCTGAGAAAATTTCATAGGCCGATGCGGCTTCTCCGAAGCAAGAGGCTTAAACTTTTTGTCCAAGCCTCCTACCAGGCTGAGAAAATTTCATAGGCCGATGCGGCTTCTCCGAAGCAAGAGGCTTAAACTTTTTGTCCAAGCCTCCTACCAGGCTGAGAAAATTTCATAGGCCGATGCGGCTTCTCCGGAGCAAGAGGCTTAAACTTTTTGTCCAAGCCTCCTACCAGGCTGAGAAAATTTCATAGGCCGATGCGGCTCCTCCGAAGCAAGAGGCTTAAACTTTTGTCCAAGCCTCCTACCAGGCTGAGAAAAATTCATAGGCCGATGCGGCTTCTCCGAAGCAAGAGGCTTAAACTTTTTGTCCAAGCCTCCTACCCCGATGCGGCTTCTCCGAAGCAAGAGGCTTAAACTTTTTGTCCAAGCCTCCTACCAGGCTGAGAAAAATTCATAGGCCGATGCGGCTTCTCCGAAGCAAGAGGCTTAAATTCTTTGTCCAAGCCTCCTACCTGGCTGAGAAAAATTCATAGGCCGATGCGGCTTCTCCGAAGCAGGGGCTTAAACTTTTTGTCCAAGCCTCCTACCTGGCTGAGAAAAATTCATAGGCCGATGCGGCTTCTCCGAAGCAAGAGGCTTAAACTTTTTGTCCAAGCCTCCTACCAGGCTGAGAAAATTTCATAGGCCGATGCGGCTTCTCCGAAGCAAGAGGCTTAAACTTTTTTGTCCAAGCCTCCTACCAGGCTGAGAAAATTTTATAGGCCGATGCGGCTTCTCCGAAGCAAGAGGCTTAAACTTTTTGTCCGAGCCTCCTACCTGGCTGAGAAAAAATCATAGGCCGATGCGGCTTCTCCGAAGCAGGAGGCTTAAACTTTTTGTCCAAGCCTCCTACCAGGCTGAGAAAAATTCATAGGCCGATGCAGCTTCTCCGAAGCAAGAGGCTTAAACTTTTTGTCCAAGCCTCCTACCTGGCGGAGAAAAATTCATAGGCCGATGCGGCTTCTCCGAAGCAAGAGGCTTAAACTTTTTGTCCAAGCCTCCTACCAGGCTGAGAAAATTTCATAGGCCGATGCGGCTTCTCCGAAGCAAGAGGCTTAAACTTTTTGTCCAAGCCTCCTACCAGGCTGAGAAAAATTCATAGGCCGATGCGGCTTCTCCGAAGCAAGAGGCTTAAACTTTTTTATGTCCAAGCCTCCTACCTGGCTGAGAAAATTTCATAGGCCGATGCGGCTTCTCCGAAGCAAAAGGCTTAAATTTTTTGTCCAAGCCTCCTACCAGGCTGAGAAAAATTCTAAGGCCGATGCGGCTTCTCCGAAGCGAGAGGCTTAAACTTTTTGTCCAAGCCTCCTACCAGGCTGAGAAAAATTCATAGGCCGATGCGGCTTCTCCGAAGCAAGAGGCTTAAACTTTTTGTCCAAGCCTCCTACCTGGCGGAGAAAAATTCATAGGCCGATGCGGTTTCTCCGAAGCAAGAGGCTTAAACTTTTTGTCCAAGACTCCTACCCCGATGCGGCGTCTCCGAAGCAAGAGGCTTAAACTTTTTGTCGAAGCCTCCTACCAGGCTGAGAAAAATTCATAGGCCGATGCGGCTTCTCCGAAGCAAGAGGCTTAAATTTTTTGTCCAAGCCTCCTACCTGGCTGAGAAAAATTCATAGGCCGATGCGGCTTCTCCGAAGCAGGGGCTTAAACTTTTTGTCCAAGCCTCCTACCTGGCTGAGAAAAATTCATAGGCCGATGCGGCTTCTCCGAAGCAAGAGGCTTAAACTTTTTGTCCAAGCCTCCTACCTGGCTGAGAAAAATTCATAGGCCGATGCGGCTTCTCCGAAGCAGGGGCTTAAACTTTTTGTCCAAGCCTCCTACCTGGCTGAGAAAAATTCATAGGCCGATGCGGCTTCTCCGAAGCAAGAGGCTTAAACTTTTTGTCCAAGCCTCCTACCAGGCTGAGAAAATTTCATAGGCCGATGCGGCTTCTCCGAAGCAAGAGGCTTAAACTTTTTGTCCAAGCCTCCTACCAGGCTGAGAAAATTTCATAGGCCGATGCGGCTCCTCCGAAGCAAGAGGCTTAAACTTTTTGTCCAAGCCTCCTACCAGGCTGAGAAAAATTCATAGGCCGATGCGGCTTCTCCGAAGCAAGAGGCTTAAACTTTTTGTCCAAGCCTCCTACCTGGCTGAGAAAAATTCATAGGCCGATGCGGCTTCTCCGAAGCAAGAGGCTTAAACTTTTTGTCCAAGCCTCCTACCAGGCTGAGTAAATTTCATAGGCCGATGCGGCTTCTCCGAAGCAAGAGGCTTAAACTTTTTGTCCAAGCCTCCTACCAGACTGAGAAAATTTCATAGGCCGATGCGGCTTCTCCGAAGCAAGAGGCTTAAACTTTTTGTCCAAGCCTCCTACCAGGCTGAGAAAATTTCATAGGCCGATGCGGCTTCTCCGAAGCAAGAGGCTTAAACTTTTTGTCCAAGCCTCCTACCAGGCTGAGAAAATTTCATAGGCCGATGCGGCTCCTCCGAAGCAAGAGGCTTAAACTTTTTGTCCAAGCCTCCTACCAGGCTGAGAAAAATTCATAGGCCGATGCGTCTTCTCCGAAGCAAGAGGCTTAAACTTTTTGTCCAAGCCTCCTACCTGGCTGAGAAAAATTCATAGGCCGATGCGGCTTCTCCGAAGCAGGGGCTTAAACTTTTTGTCCAAGCCTCCTACCTGGCTGAAAAAAATTCATAGGCCGATGCGGCTTCTCCGAAGCAAGAGGCTTAAACTTTTTGTCCAAGCCTCCTACCAGACTGAGAAAATTTCATAGGCCGATGCGGCTTCTCCGAAGCAAGAGGCTTAAACTTTTTGTCCAAGCCTCCTACCAGGCTGAGAAAATTTCATAGGCCGATGCGGCTTCACCGAAGCAAGAGGCTTAAACTTTTTGTCCAAGCCTCCTACCAGGCTGAGAAAATTTCATAGGCCGATGCGGCTCCTCCGAAGCAAGAGGCTTAAACTTTTTGTCCAAGCCTCCTACCAGGCTGAGAAAAATTCATAGGCCGATGCGGCTTCTCCGAAGCAAGAGGCTTAAACTTTTTGTCCAAGCCTCCTACCTGGCTGAGAAAAATTCATAGGCCGATGCGGCTTCTCCGAAGCAGGGGCTTAAACTTTTTGTCCAAGCCTCCTACCTGGCTGAAAAAAATTCATAGGCCGATGCGGCTTCTCCGAAGCAAGAGGCTTAAACTTTTTGTCCAAGCCTCCTACCAGACTGAGAAAATTTCATAGGCCGATGCAGCTTCTCCGAAGCAAGAGGCTTAAACTTTTTGTCCAAGCCTCCTACCAGGCTGAGAAAATTTCATAGGCCGATGCGGCTTCTCCGAAGCAAGAGGCTTAAACTTTTTGTCCAAGCCTCCTACCAGGCTGAGAAAATTTCATAGGCCGATGCGGCTCCTCCGAAGCAAGAGGCTTAAACTTTTTGTCCAAGCCTCCTACCAGGCTGAGAAAAATTCATAGGCCGATGCGGCTTCTCCGAAGCAAGAGGCTTAAACTTTTTGTCCAAGCCTCCTACCTGGCTGAGAAAAATTCATAGGCCGATGCGGCTTCTCCGAAGCAGGGGCTTAAACTTTTTGTCCAAGCCTCCTACCTGGCTGAAAAAAATTCATAGGCCGATGCGGCTTCTCCGAAGCAAGAGGCTTAAACTTTTTGTCCAAGCCTCCTACCAGGCTGAGAAAAATTCATAGGCCGATGCGGCTTTTTCGAAGCAAGAGGCTTAAACTTTTTTATGTCCAAGCCTCCTACCTGGCTGAGAAAATTTCATAGGCCGATGCGGCTTCTCCGAAGCAAGAGGCTTAAATTTTTTGTCCAAGCCTCCTACCTGGCGGAGAAAAATTCATAGGCCGATGCGGCTTCTCCGAAGCAAGAGGCTTAAACTTTTTGTCCAAGCCTCCTACCAGGCTGAGTAAATTTCATAGGCCGATGCGGCTTCTCCGAAGCAAGAGGCTTAAACTTTTTGTCCAAGCCTCCTACCAGGCTGAGAAAATTTCATAGGCCGATGCGGCTTCTCCGAAGCAAGAGGCTTAAACTTTTTGTCCAAGCCTCCTACCTGGCTAAGAAAAAAATATATAGGCCGATGCGGCTTCTCCGAAGCAGGGGCTTAAACTTTTTGTCCAAGCCTCCTACCAGGCTGAGAAAATTTGATAGGCCTGTAAAGTTTTTGAGTTATCCTTCTTTGAGTGTTACCTGGATTTAAATCTTAGTGATTTATAAATAGAACAAAAGTAATCAAGTTTGACAAAAAGGTAATGTGAAGGTGAGAAACTAGTTATGCAGGTTAATTTAGAAACACTAGTCTTGAGATAAGGTGTTGTCAGTATAACACCTGGACATTGTTGAAGTCAGATGTTGAAAACTGACTGGAACTTGGAGTTGGAGTTTGACTATTGTCAGGGCAGATATTATATCAGGAATGATCAGTTCAGGAGAATTCATTAATATTTTGTCCATGAGGACAATAAAGAACTCCCAGGTAGGTTTTGTCACACAAACACACCATGCCCTGCCCTTATGTCTTCTGTTTCAAATATTCGCACGAGATATCAAATTTTGTTTGTCATATTGTAATTATGGCGCGCACGGTTGTCAAATAATTATGTTTATTCGGGATTAAATCGGTCCGTTATTTAAAATTGTGTTTTGTTTCTTTCCCAGGGGACTTGTTGAGTTATGGAAGTATTTTTGACCATTAAAAGAAAAGAGTGATAAGTAAAATGAGACAATTTCCTATATATAAAGTTGAATCTCAGATGAGGATAAATATATACTGTGTGTATTGTTAACATTTGATAGTTAAAATGGAACAGATAGTTTTCAAGTAATAAGTATTACAACAACCTGAATGTCTGTGTGGTTAAAAAGTCCGTCAGTAAATTTGTTTCGGGACAATTACAATTTAAAAGATAGCAGAAACTTGGTTTGACAGTTTGTCCCAGAAGCTGAAATATTTAACGTTATGTATTATAATTCGGATCAAACGAGAACAACCTTTGAGATTTCTGGATTGATATAGGCTTGTGATTTATGGACTGTGATGGACTAATTTATTTATTTACTTTTAATTTTAACTTTTAGTTATGTGTATTTAGTTCCGTGTATTTGTCATTGTCTATGTGAGATAGAAGAGAGGTTGTGGAGAGGTTGTTTCATATGTGTATATTTATGTTTGTGTTTGTCTTGTGGTTGTGGTATTATTAAATGCAAATTTTATTTAGTTTTGTTTGACGCCCAATTGACAGATCTATTTGATTGTCCCCTTACTAAAAGAACCCAGAAGTGAAAATTTCACTTCTTTACAAGGCCGATGCGGCTTCTCCGAAGCAGGGGCTTAAACGTTTTGTCCAAGCCTCCTACCTGGCTGAGAAAAATCCATAGGCCGATGCGGCTTCTCCGAAGCAAGAGGCTTAAACTTTTTGTCCAAGCCTCCTACCAGGCTGAGAAAATTTCATAGGCCGATGCGGCTCCTCCGAAGCAAGAGGCTTAAACTTTTTGTCCAAGCCTCCTACCAGGCTGAGAAAAATTCATAGGCCGATGCAGCTTCTCCGAAGCAAGAGGCTTAAACTTTTTGTCCAAGCCTCCTACCTGGCGGAGAAAAATTCATAGGCCGATGCGGCTTCTCCGAAGCAAGAGGCTTAAACTTTTTGTCCAAGCCTCCTACCAGGCTGAGAAAATTTCATAGGCCGATGCGCCTTCTCCGAAGCAAGAGGCTTAAACTTATTGTCCAAGCCTCCTACCAGGCTGAGAAAATTTCATAGGCCGATGCGGCTTCTCCGAAGCAAGAGGCTTAAACTTTTTGTCCAAGCCTCCTACCAGGCTGAGAAAAATTCATAGGCCGATGCGGCTTCTCCGAAGCAAGAGGCTTAAACTTTTTGTCCAAGCCTCCTACCAGGCTGAGAAAATTTCATAGGCCGACGCGGCTTCTCCGAAGCAAGAGGCTTAAACTTTTTGTCTAAGCCTCCTACCAGGCTGAGAAAATTTCATAGGCCGATGCGGCTTCTCCGAAGCAAGAGGCTTAAACTTTTTGTCCAAGCCTCCTACCTGGCTAAGAAAAAAATATATAGGCCGATGCGGCTTCTCCGAAGCAGGGGCTTAAACTTTTTGTCCAAGCCTCCTACCAGGCTGAGAAAATTTGATAGGCCTGTAAAGTTTTTGAGTTATCCTTCTTTGAGTGTTACCTGGATTTAAATCTTAGTGATTTATAAATAGAACAAAAGTAATCAAGTTTGACAAAAAGGTAATGTGAAGGTGAGAAACTAGTTATGCAGGTTAATTTAGAAACACTAGTCTTGAGATAAGGTGTTGTCAGTATAACACCTGGACATTGTTGAAGTCAGATGTTGAAAACTGACTGGAACTTGGAGTTGGAGTTTGACTATTGTCAGACCAGATATTATATCAGGAATGATCAGTTCAGGAGAATTCATTAATATTTTGTCCATGAGGACAATAAAGAACTCCCAGGTAGGTTTTGTCACACAAACACACCATGCCCTGCCCTTATGTCTTCTGTTTCAAATATTCGCACGAGATATCAAATTTTGTTTGTCATATTGTAATTATGGCGCGCACGGTTGTCAAATAATTATGTTTATTCGGGATTAAATCGGTCCGTTATTTAAAATTGTGTTTTGTTTCTTTCCCAGGGGACTTGTTGAGTTATGGAAGTATTTTTGACCATTAAAAGAAAAGAGTGATAAGTAAAATGAGACAATTTCCTATATATAAAGTTGAATCTCAGATGAGGATAAATATATACTGTGTGTATTGTTAACATTTGATAGTTAAAATGGAACAGATAGTTTTCAAGTAATAAGTATTACAACAACCTGAATGTCTGTGTGGTTAAAAAGTCCGTCAGTAAATTTGTTTCGGGACAATTACAATTTAAAAGATAGCAGAAACTTGGTTTGACAGTTTGTCCCAGAAGCTGAAATATTTAACGTTATGTATTATAATTCGGATCAAACGAGAACAACCTTTGAGATTTCTGGATTGATATAGGCTTGTGATTTATGGACTGAGATGGACTAATTTATTTATTTACTTTTAATTTTAACTTTTAGTTATGTGTATTTAGTTCCGTGTATTTGTCATTGTCTATGTGAGATAGAAGAGAGGTTGTGGAGAGTTTGTTTCATATGTGTATATTTATGTTTGTGTTTGTCTTGTGGTTGTGGTATTATTAAATGCAAATTTTATTTAGTTTTGTTTGACGCCCAATTGACAGATCTATTTGATTGTCCCCTTACTAAAAGAACCCAGAAGTGAAAATTTCACTTCTTTACAAGGCCGATGCGGCTTCTCCGAAGCAGGGGCTTAAACGTTTTGTCCAAGCCTCCTACCTGGCTGAGAAAAATCCATAGGCCGATGCGGCTTCTCCGAAGCAAGAGGCTTAAACTTTTTGTCCAAGCCTCCTACCAGGCTGAGAAAATTTCATAGGCCGATGCGGCTCCTCCGAAGCAAGAGGCTTAAACTTTTTGTCCAAGCCTCCTACCAGGCTGAGAAAAATTCATAGGCCGATGCAGCTTCTCCGAAGCAAGAGGCTTAAACTTTTTGTCCAAGCCTCCTACCTGGCGGAGAAAATTTCATAGGCCGATGCGGCTTGTCCGAAGCAAGAGGCTTAAACTTTTTGTCCAAGCCTCCTACCTGGCTGAGAAAAATTCATAGGTCGATGCGGCTTCTCCGAAGCAAGAGGCTTAAACTTTTTGTCCAAGCCTCCTACCTGGCTGAGAAAAATTCATAGGCCGATGCGGCTTCTCCGAAGCAAGAGGCTTAAACTTTTTTTCCAAACCTCCTACCAGGCTGAGAAAAATTCATAGGCCGATGCGGCTTCTCCGAAGCAAGAGGCTTAAACTTTTTGTCCAAGCCTCCTACCTGGCGGAGAAAAATTCATAGGCCGATGCGGCTTCTCCGAAGCAAGAGGCTTAAACTTTTTGTCCAAGCCTCCTACCAGGCTGAGAAAATTTCATAGGCCGATGCGGCTTCTCCGAAGCAAGAGGCTTAAACTTTTTGTCCAAGCCTCCTACCTGGCTGAGAAAAAATCATAGGCCGATGCGGCTTCTCCGAAGCAAGAGGCTTTAACTTTTTTTCCAAGCCTCCTACCAGGCTGAGAAAAATTCATAGGCCGATGCGGCTTCTCCGAAGCAAGAGGCTTAAACTTTTTTTATGTCCAAGCCTCCTACCTGGCTGAGAAAAATTCATAGGCCGATGCGCCTTCTCCGAAGCAAGAGGCTTAAATTTTTTGTCCAAGCCTCCTACCAGGCTGAGAAAATTTGATAGGCCGATGCGGCTTGTCCGAAGCAAGAGGCTTAAACTTTTTGTCCAAGCCTCCTACCAGGCTGAGAAAATTTCATAGGCCGATGCGGCTTCTCCGAAGCAAGAGGCTTAAACTTTTTGTCCAAGCCTCCTACCAGGCTGAGAAAATTTCATAGGCCGATGCGGCTTCTCCGAAGCAAGAGGCTTAAACTTTTTGTCCAAGCCTCCTACCAGGCTGAGAAAAATTCATAGGCCGATGCGGCTTCTCCGAAGCAAGAGGCTTAAACTTTTTGTCCAAGCCTCCTACCAGGCTGAGAAAATTTCATAGGCCGATGCGGCTTCTACGAAGCAAGAGGCTTAAACTTTTTGTCCAAGCCTCCTGCCAGGCTGAGAAAATTTCATAGGCCGATGCGGCTCCTCCGAAGCAAGAGGCTTAAACTTTTTGTCCAAGCCTCCTACCTGTCTGAGAAAAATTCATAGGCCGATGCGGCTTCTCCGAAGCAAGAGGCTTAAACTTTTCTTCCAAGCCTCCTACCAGGCTGAGAAAATTTCATAGGCCGATGCGGCTTCTCCGAAGCAAGAGGCTTAAACTTTTTGTCCAAGCCTCCTACCTGGCTTAGAAAAATTCATAGGCCGATGCGGCTTCTCCGAAGCATGAGGCTTAAACTTTTTGTCCAAGCCTCCTACCAGGCCGAGAAAATTTCATAGGCCGATGCGGCTTCTCCGAAGCAAGAGGCTTAAACTTTTTGTCCAAGCCTCCTACCAGGCTGAGAAAATTTCATAGGCCGATGCGGCTTCTCCGAAGCAAGAGGCTTAAACTTTTTGTCCAAGCCTCCTACCAGGCTGAGAAAAATTCATAGGCCGATGCGGCTTCTCCGAAGCAAGAGGCTTAAACTTTTTGTCCAAGCCTCCTACCAGGCTGAGAAAATTTCATAGGCCGATGCGGCTTCTACGAAGCAAGAGGCTTAAACTTTTTGTCCAAGCCTCCTGCCAGGCTGAGAAAATTTCATAGGCCGATGCGGCTCCTCCGAAGCAAGAGGCTTAAACTTTTTGTCCAAGCCTCCTACCTGTCTGAGAAAAATTCATAGGCCGATGCGGCTTCTCCGAAGCAAGAGGCTTAAACTTTTCTTCCAAGCCTCCTACCAGGCTGAGAAAATTTCATAGGCCGATGCGGCTTCTCCGAAGCAAGAGGCTTAAACTTTTTGTCCAAGCCTCCTACCTGGCTTAGAAAAATTCATAGGCCGATGCGGCTTCTCCGAAGCATGAGGCTTAAACTTTTTGTCCAAGCCTCCTACCAGGCCGAGAAAAATTCATAGGCCGATGCGGCTTCTCCGAAGCATGAGGCTTAAACTTTTTGTCCAAGCCTCCAACCTGGCTGAGAAAAATTCATAGGCCAATGCGGCTTCTCCGAAGCAAGAGGCTTAAACTTTTTGTCCAAGCCTCCTACCAGGCTGAGAAAATTTCATAGGCCGATGCGGCTCCTCCGAAGCAAGAGGCTTAAACTTTTTGTCCAAGCCTCCTTCCAGGCTGAGAAAATTTCATAGGCCGATGCGGCTTCTCCGAAGCAAGAGGCTTAAACTTTTTGTCCAAGCCTCCTACCTGGCTGAGAAAAATTCATAGGTCGATGCGGCTTCTCCGAAGCAAGAGGCTTAAACTTTTTGTCCAAGCCTCCTACCTGGCTGAGAAAAATTCATAGGCCGATGCGGCTTCTCCGAAGCAAGAGGCTTAAACTTTTTTTCCAAGCCTCCTACCAGGCTGAGAAAAATTCATAGGCCGATGCGGCTTCTCCGAAGCAAGAGGCTTAAACTTTTTTTATGTCCAAGCCTCCTACCTGGCTGAGAAAAATTCATAGGCCGATGCGCCTTCTCCGAAGCAAGAGGCTTAAATTTTTTGTCCAAGCCTCCTACCAGGCTGAGAAAAATTCATAGGCCGATGCGGCTTCTCCGAAGCAAGAGGCTTAAACTTTTCTTCCAAGCCTCCTACCAGGCTGAGAAAATTTCATAGGCCGATGCGGCTTCTCCGAAGCAAGAGGCTTAAACTTTTTGTCCAAGCCTCCTACCTGGCTGAGAAAAATTCATAGGCCGATGCGGCTTCTCCGAAGCAAGAGGCTTAAACTTTTTGTCCAAGCCTCCTACCAGACTGAGAAAAATTCATAGGCCGATGCGGCTTCTCCGAAGCAAGAGGCTTAAACTTTTTGTCCAAGCCTCCTACCAGGCTGAGAAAAATTCATAGGCCGATGCGGCTTCTCCGAAGCAAGAGGCTTAAACTTTTTGTCCAAGCCTCCTACCTGGCTGAGAAAAATTCATAGGCCGATGCGGCTTCTCCGAAGCAAGAGGCTTAAATTTTTTGTCCAAGCCTCCTACCAGGCTGAGAAAATTTCATAGGCCGATGCGGCTTGTCCGAAGCAAGAGGCTTAAACTTTTTGTCCAAGCCTCCTACCAGGCTGAGAAAATTTCATAGGCCGATGCGGCTTCTCCGAAGCAAGAGGCTTAAACTTTTTGTCCAAGCCTCCTACCAGGCTGAGAAAATTTCATAGGCCGATGCGGCTTCTCCGAAGCAAGAGGCTTAAACTTTTTGTCCAAGCCTCTTACCAGGCTGAGAAAATTTCATAGGCCGATGCGGCTCCTCCGAAGCAAGAGGCTTAAACTTTTTGTCCAAGCCTCCTACCTGGCTGAGAAAAATTCATAGGCCGATGCGGCTTCTCCGAAGCAAGAGGCTTAAACTTTTCTTCCAAGCCTCCTACCAGGCTGAGAAAATTTCATAGGCCGATGCGGCTTCTCCGAAGCAAGAGGCTTAAACTTTTTGTCCAAGCCTCCTACCAGGCTGAGAAAAATTCATAGGCCGATGCGGCTTCTCCGAAGCATGAGGCTTAAACTTTTTGTCCAAGCCTCCTACCAGGCTGAGAAAAATTCATAGGCCGATGCGGCTTCTCCGAAGCATGAGGCTTAAACTTTTTGTCCAAGCCTCCAACCTGGCTGAGAAAAATTCATAGGCCAATGCGGCTTCTCCGAAGCAAGAGGCTTAAACTTTTTGTCCAAGCCTCCTACCAGGCTGAGAAAATTTCATAGGCCGATGCGGCTTCTCCGAAGCAAGAGGCTTAAACTTTTTGTCCAAGTCTCCTACCTGGCTGAGAAAAATTCATAGGTCGATGCGGCTTCTCCGAAGCAGGGGCTTAAACTTTTTGTCCAAGCCTCCTACCTGGCTGAGAAAAATTCATAGGCCGATGCGGCTTCTCCGAAGCAAGAGGCTAAAACTTTTTGTCCAAGCCTCCTACCAGGCTGAAAAAATTCATAGGCCGATGCGGCTTCTCCGAAGCATGAGGCTTAAACTTTTTGTCCAAGCCTCCTACCAGGCTGAGAAAAATTCATAGGCCGATGCGGCTTCTCCGAAGCAAGAGGCTTAAACTTTTTTTATGTCCAAGCCTCCTACCTGGCTGAGAAAAATTCATAGGCCGATGCGGCTTCTCCGAAGCAAGAGGCTTAAATTTTTTGTCCAAGCCTCCTACCAGGCTGAGAAAATTTCATAGGCCGATGCGGCTTGTCCGAAGCAAGAGGCTTAAACTTTTTGTCCAAGCCTCCTACCAGGCTGAGAAAATTTCATAGGCCGATGCGGCTTCTCCGAAGCAAGAGGCTTAAACTTTTTGTCCAAGCCTCCTACCAGGCTGAGAAAATTTCATAGGCCGATGCGGCTTCTCCGAAGCAAGAGGCTTAAACTTTTTGTCCAAGCCTCCTACCAGGCTGAGAAAAATTCATAGGCCGATGCGGCTTCTCCGAAGCAAGAGGCTTAAACTTTTTGTCCAAGCCTCCTACCAGGCTGAGAAAATTTCATAGGCCGATGCGGCTTCTCCGAAGCAAGAGGCTTAAACTTTTTGTCCAAGCCTCCTACCAGGCTGAGAAAATTTCATAGGCCGATGCGGCTTCTCCGAAGCAAGAGGCTTAAACTTTTTGTCCAAGCCTCCTACCAGGCTGAGAAAAATTCATAGGCCGATGCGGCTTCTCCGAAGCAAGAGGCTTAAACTTTTTGTCCAAGCCTCCTACCAGGCTGAGAAAATTTCATAGGCCGATGCGGCTTCTACGAAGCAAGAGGCTTAAACTTTTTGTCCAAGCCTCCTGCCAGGCTGAGAAAATTTCATAGGCCGATGCGGCTCCTCCGAAGCAAGAGGCTTAAACTTTTTGTCCAAGCCTCCTACCTGTCTGAGAAAAATTCATAGGCCGATGCGGCTTCTCCGAAGCAAGAGGCTTAAACTTTTCTTCCAAGCCTCCTACCAGGCTGAGAAAATTTCATAGGCCGATGCGGCTTCTCCGAAGCAAGAGGCTTAAACTTTTTGTCCAAGCCTCCTACCTGGCTTAGAAAAATTCATAGGCCGATGCGGCTTCTCCGAAGCATGAGGCTTAAACTTTTTGTCCAAGCCTCCTACCAGGCCGAGAAAAATTCATAGGCCGATGCGGCTTCTCCGAAGCATGAGGCTTAAACTTTTTGTCCAAGCCTCCAACCTGGCTGAGAAAAATTCATAGGCCAATGCGGCTTCTCCGAAGCAAGAGGCTTAAACTTTTTGTCCAAGCCTCCTACCAGGCTGAGAAAATTTCATAGGCCGATGCGGCTCCTCCGAAGCAAGAGGCTTAAACTTTTTGTCCAAGCCTCCTTCCAGGCTGAGAAAATTTCATAGGCCGATGCGGCTTCTCCGAAGCAAGAGGCTTAAACTTTTTGTCCAAGCCTCCTACCTGGCTGAGAAAAATTCATAGGTCGATGCGGCTTCTCCGAAGCAAGAGGCTTAAACTTTTTGTCCAAGCCTCCTACCTGGCTGAGAAAAATTCATAGGCCGATGCGGCTTCTCCGAAGCAAGAGGCTTAAACTTTTTTTCCAAGCCTCCTACCAGGCTGAGAAAAATTCATAGGCCGATGCGGCTTCTCCGAAGCAAGAGGCTTAAACTTTTTTTATGTCCAAGCCTCCTACCTGGCTGAGAAAAATTCATAGGCCGATGCGCCTTCTCCGAAGCAAGAGGCTTAAATTTTTTGTCCAAGCCTCCTACCAGGCTGAGAAAAATTCATAGGCCGATGCGGCTTCTCCGAAGCAAGAGGCTTAAACTTTTCTTCCAAGCCTCCTACCAGGCTGAGAAAATTTCATAGGCCGATGCGGCTTCTCCGAAGCAAGAGGCTTAAACTTTTTGTCCAAGCCTCCTACCTGGCTGAGAAAAATTCATAGGCCGATGCGGCTTCTCCGAAGCAAGAGGCTTAAACTTTTTGTCCAAGCCTCCTACCAGACTGAGAAAAATTCATAGGCCGATGCGGCTTCTCCGAAGCAAGAGGCTTAAACTTTTTGTCCAAGCCTCCTACCAGGCTGAGAAAAATTCATAGGCCGATGCGGCTTCTCCGAAGCAAGAGGCTTAAACTTTTTGTCCAAGCCTCCTACCTGGCTGAGAAAAATTCATAGGCCGATGCGGCTTCTCCGAAGCAAGAGGCTTAAATTTTTTGTCCAAGCCTCCTACCAGGCTGAGAAAATTTCATAGGCCGATGCGGCTTGTCCGAAGCAAGAGGCTTAAACTTTTTGTCCAAGCCTCCTACCAGGCTGAGAAAATTTCATAGGCCGATGCGGCTTCTCCGAAGCAAGAGGCTTAAACTTTTTGTCCAAGCCTCCTACCAGGCTGAGAAAATTTCATAGGCCGATGCGGCTTCTCCGAAGCAAGAGGCTTAAACTTTTTGTCCAAGCCTCTTACCAGGCTGAGAAAATTTCATAGGCCGATGCGGCTCCTCCGAAGCAAGAGGCTTAAACTTTTTGTCCAAGCCTCCTACCTGGCTGAGAAAAATTCATAGGCCGATGCGGCTTCTCCGAAGCAAGAGGCTTAAACTTTTCTTCCAAGCCTCCTACCAGGCTGAGAAAATTTCATAGGCCGATGCGGCTTCTCCGAAGCAAGAGGCTTAAACTTTTTGTCCAAGCCTCCTACCAGGCTGAGAAAAATTCATAGGCCGATGCGGCTTCTCCGAAGCATGAGGCTTAAACTTTTTGTCCAAGCCTCCTACCAGGCTGAGAAAAATTCATAGGCCGATGCGGCTTCTCCGAAGCATGAGGCTTAAACTTTTTGTCCAAGCCTCCAACCTGGCTGAGAAAAATTCATAGGCCAATGCGGCTTCTCCGAAGCAAGAGGCTTAAACTTTTTGTCCAAGCCTCCTACCAGGCTGAGAAAATTTCATAGGCCGATGCGGCTTCTCCGAAGCAAGAGGCTTAAACTTTTTGTCCAAGTCTCCTACCTGGCTGAGAAAAATTCATAGGTCGATGCGGCTTCTCCGAAGCAGGGGCTTAAACTTTTTGTCCAAGCCTCCTACCTGGCTGAGAAAAATTCATAGGCCGATGCGGCTTCTCCGAAGCAAGAGGCTAAAACTTTTTGTCCAAGCCTCCTACCAGGCTGAAAAAATTCATAGGCCGATGCGGCTTCTCCGAAGCATGAGGCTTAAACTTTTTGTCCAAGCCTCCTACCAGGCTGAGAAAAATTCATAGGCCGATGCGGCTTCTCCGAAGCAAGAGGCTTAAACTTTTTTTATGTCCAAGCCTCCTACCTGGCTGAGAAAAATTCATAGGCCGATGCGGCTTCTCCGAAGCAAGAGGCTTAAATTTTTTGTCCAAGCCTCCTACCAGGCTGAGAAAATTTCATAGGCCGATGCGGCTTGTCCGAAGCAAGAGGCTTAAACTTTTTGTCCAAGCCTCCTACCAGGCTGAGAAAATTTCATAGGCCGATGCGGCTTCTCCGAAGCAAGAGGCTTAAACTTTTTGTCCAAGCCTCCTACCAGGCTGAGAAAATTTCATAGGCCGATGCGGCTTCTCCGAAGCAAGAGGCTTAAACTTTTTGTCCAAGCCTCCTACCAGGCTGAGAAAAATTCATAGGCCGATGCGGCTTCTCCGAAGCAAGAGGCTTAAACTTTTTGTCCAAGCCTCCTACCAGGCTGAGAAAATTTCATAGGCCGATGCGGCTTCTCCGAAGCAAGAGGCTTAAACTTTTTGTCCAAGCCTCCTACCAGGCTGAGAAAATTTCATAGGCCGATGCGGCTCCTCCGAAGCAAGAGGCTTAAACTTTTTGTCCAAGCCTCCTACCTGGCTGAGAAAAATTCATAGGCCGATGCGGCTTCTCCGAAGCAAGAGGCTTAAACTTTTCTTCCAAGCCTCCTACCAGGCTGAGAAAATTTCATAGGCCGATGCGGTTTCTCCGAAGCAAGAGGCTTAAACTTTTTGTCCAAGCCTCCTACCTGGCTGAGAAAAATTCATAGGCCGATGCGGCTTCTCCGAAGCATGAGGCTTAAACTTTTTGTCCAAGCCTCCAACCAGGCTGAGAAAAATTCATAGGCCGATGCGGCTTCTCCGAAGCATGAGGCTTAAACTTTTTGTCCAAGCCTCCAACCTGGCTGAGAAAAATTCATAGGCCAATGCGGCTTCTCCGAAGCAAGAGGCTTAAACTTTTTGTCCAAGCCTCCTACCAGGCTGAGAAAATTTCATAGGCCGATGCGGCTCCTCCGAAGCAAGAGCCTTAAACTTTTTGTCCAAGCCTCCTACCAGGCTGAGAAAAATTCATAGGCCGATGCAGCTTCTCCGAAGCAAGAGGCTTAAACTTTTTGTCCAAGCCTCCTACCTGGCTGAGAAAATTTCATAGGCCGATGCGGCTTCTCCGAAGCAAGAGGCTTAAACTTTTTGTCCAAGCCTCCTACCAGGCTGAGAAAATTTCATAGGCCGATGCGGCTTCTCCGAAGCAAGAGGCTTAAACTTTTGTCCAAGCCTCCTACCAGGCTGAGAAAAATTCATAGGTCGATGCGGCTTCTCCGAAGCAGGGGCTTAAACTTTTTGTCCAAGCCTCCTACCTGGCTGAGAAAAATTCATAGGCCGATGCGGCTTCTCCGAAGCAAGAGGCTTAAACTTTTTGTCCAAGCCTCCTACCAGGCTGAGAAAAATTCATAGGCCGATGCGGCTTCTCCGAAGCAAGAGGCTTAAACTTTTTGTCCAAGCCTCCTACCAGGCTGAGAAAAATTCATAGGCCGATGCGGCTTCTCCGAAGCAAGAGGCTTAAACTTTTTTTATGTCCAAGCCTCCTACCAGGCTGAGAAAAATTCATAGGCCGATGCGGCTTCTCAGAAGCAAGAGGCTTAAATTTTTTGTCCAAGCCTCCTACCAGGCTGAGAAAATTTCATAGGCCGATGCGGCTTGTCCGAAGCAAGAGGCTTAAACTTTTTGTCCAAGCCTCCTACCAGGCTGAGAAAATTTCATAGGCCGATGCGGCTTCTCCGAAGCAAGAGGCTTAAACTTTTTGTCCAAGCCTCCTACCAGGCTGAGAAAATTTCATAGGCCGATGCAGCTTCTCCGAAGCAAGAGGCTTAAACTTTTTGTCCAAGCCTCCTACCAGGCTGAGAAAAATTCATAGGCCGATGCGGCTTCTCCGAAGCAAGAGGCTTAAACTTTTTTTATGTCCAAGCCTCCTACCAGGCTGAGAAAAATTCATAGGCCGATGCGGCTTCTCCGAAGCTAGAGGCTTAAATTTTTTGTCCAAGCCTCCTACCAGGCTGAGAAAATTTCATAGGCCGATGCGGCTTGTCCGAAGCAAGAGGCTTAAACTTTTTGTCCAAGCCTCCTACCAGGCTGAGAAAATTTCATAGGCCGATGCGGCTTCTCCGAAGCAAGAGGCTTAAACTTTTTGTCCAAGCCTCCTACCTGGCGGAGAAAAATTCATAGGCCGATGCGGCTTCTCCGAAGCAAGAGGCTTAAACTTTTTGTCCAAGCCTCCTACCAGGCTGAGAAAATTTCATAGGCCGATGCGGCTTCTCCGAAGCAAGAGGCTGAAACTTTTTGTCCAAGCCTCCTACCTGGCTGAGAAAATTTCATAGGCCGATGCGGCTTCTCCGAAGCAAGAGGCTTAAACTTTTTGTCCAAGCCTCCTACCAGGCTGAGAAAATTTCATACGCCGATGCGGCTTCTCCGAAGCAAGAGGCTTAAAATTTTTGTCCAAGCCTCCTACCAGGCTGAGAAAATTTCATAGGCCGATGCGGCTTCTCCGAAGCAAGAGGCTTAAACTTTTTGTCCAAGCCTCCTACCAGGCTGAGAAAATTTCATAGGCCGATGCGGCTTCTCCGAAGCAAGAGGCTTAAACTTTTTGTCCAAGCCTCCTACCAGGCTGAGAAAATTTCATAGGCCGATGCGGCTTCTCCGAAGCAAGAGGCTTAAACTTTTTGTCCAAGCCTCCTACCAGGCTGAGGAAATTTCATAGGCCGATGCGGCTTCTCAAAAGCAAGAGGCTTAAACTTTTTGTCCAAGCCTCCTACCAGGCTGAGAAAATTTCATAGGCCGATGCGGCTTCTCCGAAGCAAGAGGCTTAAACTTTTTGTCCAAGCCTCCTACCAGGCTGAGAAAATTTCATAGGCCGATGCGGCTTCTCCGAAGCAAGAGGCTTAAACTTTTTGTCCAAGTCTCCTACCAGGCTGAGAAAATTTCATAGGCCGATGCGGCTTCTCCGAAGCAAGAGGCTTAAACTTTTTGTCCAAGCCTCCTACCAGGCTGAGAAAATTTCATAGGCCGATGCGGCTTCTCCGAAGCAAGAGGCTTAAACTTTTTGTCCAAGCCTCCTACCAGGCTGAGAAAATTTCATAGGCCGATGCGGCTTCTCCGAAGCAAGAGGCTTAAACTTTTTGTCCAAGCCTCCTACCAGGCTGAGAAAAATTCATAGGCCGATGCGGCTTCTCCGAAGCAAGAGGCTTAAACTTTTTTATGTCCAAGCCTCCTACCTGGCTGAGAAAAATTCATAGGCCGATGCGGCTTCTCCGAAGCAAGAGGCTTAAATTTTTTGTCGAAGCCTCCTACCAGGCTTAGAAAAATTCATAGGCCGATGCGGCTTCTCCGAAGCAAGAGGCTTAAACTTTTTGTCCAAGCCTCCTACCAGGCTGAGAAAAATTCATAGGCCGATGCGGCTTCTCCGAAGCAAGAGGCTTAAACTTTTTGTCCAAGCCTCCTACCTGGCGGAGAAAAATTCATAGGCCGATGCAGCTTCTCCGAAGCAAGAGGCTTAAACTTTTTGTCCAAGACTCCTACCCCGATGCGGCGTCTCCGAAGCAAGAGGCTTAAACTTTTTGTCCAAGCCTCCTACCAGGCTGAGAAAAATTCATAGGCCGATGCGGCTTCTCCGAAGCAGGGGCTTAAACTTTTTGTCCAAGCCTCTTACCTGGCTGAGAAAAATTCATAGGCCGATGCGGCTTCTCCGAAGCAAGAGGCTTAAACTTTTTGTCCAAGCCTCCTACCATTTTTTAGGCCGATGCGGCTTCTCCGAAGCAAGAGGCTTAAACTTTTTGTCCAAGCCTCCTACCTGGCTGAGAAAAATTCATAGGCCGATGCGGCTTCTCCGAAGCAAGAGGCTTAAACTTTTTGTCCAAGACTCCTACCCCGATGCGGCGTCTCCGAAGCAAGAGGCTTAAACTTTTTGTCCAAGCCTCCTACCAGGCTGAGAAAAATTCATAGGCCGATGCGGCTTCTCCGAAGCAAGAGGCTTAAATTTTTTGTCCAAGCCTCCTACCTGGCTGAGAAAAATTCATAGGCCGATGCGGCTTCTCCGAAGCAGGGGCTTAAACTTTTTGTCCAAGCCTCCTACCTGGCTGAGAAAAATTCATAGGCCGATGCGGCTTCTCCGAAGCAAGAGGCTTAAACTTTTTGTCCAAGCCTCCTACCATTTTTTAGGCCGATGCGGCTTCTCCGAAGCAAGAGGCTTAAACTTTTTGTCCAAGCCTCCTACCTGGCTGAGAAAAATTCATAGGCCGATGCGGCTTCTCCGAAGCAAGAGGCTTAAACTTTTTGTCCAAGCCTCCTACCAGGCTGAGAAAATTTCATAGGCCGATGCGGCTTCTCCGAAGCAAGAGGCTTAAACTTTTTGTCCAAGCCTCCTACCATTTTTTAGGCCGATGCGGCTCCTCCGAAGCAAGAGGCTTAAACTTTTTGTCCAAGCCTCCTACCAGGCTGAGAAAATTTCATAGGCCGATGCGGCTCCTCCGAAGCAAGAGGCTTAAACTTTTTGTCCAAGCCTCCTACCAGGCTGAGAAAATTTCATAGGCCGATGCGGCTTCTCCGAAGCAAGAGGCTTAAACTTTTTGTCCAAGCCTCCTACCAGGCTGAGAAAATTTCATAGGCGTCATGCGGCTTCTCCGAAGCAAGAGGCTTAAACTTTTTGTCCAAGCCTCCTACCAGGCTGAGAAAATTTCATAGGCCGATGCGGCTTCTCCGAAGCAAGAGGCTTAAACTTTTTGTCCAAGCCTCCTACCAGGCTTAGAAAATTTCATAGGCCGATGCGGCTTCTCCGAAGCAAGAGGCTTAAACTTTTTGTCCAAGCCTCCTACCAGGCTGAGAAAATTTCATAGGCCGATGCGGCTTCTCCGAAGCAAGAGGCTTAAACTTTTTGTCCAAGCCTCCTACCAGGCTGAGAAAATTTCATAGGCCGATGCGGCTTCTCCGAAGCAAGAGGCTTAAACTTTTTGTCCAAGTCTCCTACCAGGCTGAGAAAATTTCATAGGCCGATGCGGCTTCTCCGAAGCAAGAGGCTTAAACTTTTTGTCCAAGCCTCCTACCAGGCTGAGAAAATTTCATAGGCCGATGCGGCTTCTCCGAAGCAAGAGGCTTAAACTTTTTGTCCAAGCCTCCTACCAGGCTGAGAAAATTTCATAGGCCGATGCGGCTTCTCCGAAGCAAGAGGCTTAAACTTTTTGTCCAAGCCTCCTACCAGGCTGAGAAAATTTCATAGGCCGATGCGGCTTCTCCGAAGCAAGAGGCTTAAACTTTTTGTCCAAGCCTCCTACCAGGCTGAGAAAATTTCATAGGCCGATGCGGCTTCTCCGAAGCAAGAGGCTTAAACTTTTTGTCCAAGCCTCCTACCAGGCTGAGAAAATTTCATAGGCCGATGCGGCTTCTCCGAAGCAAGAGGCTTAAACTTTTTGTCCAAGCCTCCTACCTGGCTGAGAAAAATTCATAGGCCGATGCGGCTTCTCCGAAGCAGGGGCTTAAACTTTTTGTCCAAGCCTCCTACCTGGCTGAGAAAAATTCATAGGCCGATGCGGCTTCTCCGAAGCAAGAGGCTTAAACTTTTTGTCCAAGCCTCCTACCAGGCTGAGAAAAATTCATAGGCCGATGCGGCTTCTCTGAAGCAAGAGGCTTAAACTTTTTTGTCCAAGCCTCCTACCAGGCTGAGAAAATTTCATAGGCCGATGCGGCTTCTCCGAAGCAAGAGGCTTAAACTTTTTGTCCAAGCCTCCTACCAGGCTGAGAAAATTTCAAAGGCCGATGCGGCTTCTCCGAAGCAAGAGGCTTAAACTTTTTGTCCAAGCCTCCTACCAGGCTGAGAAAATTTCATAGGCCGATGCGGCCCCTCCGAAGCAAGAGGCTTAAACTTTTTGTCCAAGCCTCCTACCAGGCTGAGAAAAATTCATAGGCCGATGCGGCTTCTCCGAAGCAAGAGGCTTAAACTTTTTGTCCAAGCCTCCTACCTGGCTGAGAAAAATTCATAGGCCGATGCGGCTTCTCCGAAGCAGGGGTTTAAACTTTTTGTCCAAGCCTCCTACCAGGCTGAGAAAAATTCATAGGCCGATGCATCTTCTCCGAAGCAAGAGGCTTAAACTTTTTTATGTCCAAGCCTCCTACCTGGCTGAGAAAATTTCATAGGCCGATGAGGCTTCTCCGAAGCAAGAGGCTTAAATTTTTTGTCCAAGCCTCCTACCTGGCGGAGAAAAATTCATAGGATGATGCGGCTTCTCCGAAGCAAGAGGCTTAAACTTTTTGTCCAAGCCTCCTACCAGGCTGAGAAAATTTCATAGGCCGATGCGGCTTCTCCGAAGCAAGAGGCTTAAACTTTTTGTCCAAGCCTCCTACCAGGCTGAGAAAATTTCATAGGCCGATGCGGCTTCTCCGAAGCAAGAGGCTTAAACTTTTTGTCCAAGCCTCTTACCAGGCTGAGAAAATTTCATAGGCCGATGCGGCTCCTCCGAAGCAAGAGGCTTAAACTTTTTGTCCAAGCCTCCTACCTGGCTGAGAAAAATTCATAGGCCGATGCGGCTTCTCCGAAGCAAGAGGCTTAAACTTTTCTTCCAAGCCTCCTACCAGGCTGAGAAAATTTCATAGGCCGATGCGGCTTCTCCGAAGCAAGAGGCTTAAACTTTTTGTCCAAGCCTCCTACCAGGCTGAGAAAAATTCATAGGCCGATGCGGCTTCTCCGAAGCATGAGGCTTAAACTTTTTGTCCAAGCCTCCTACCAGGCTGAGAAAAATTCATAGGCCGATGCGGCTTCTCCGAAGCATGAGGCTTAAACTTTTTGTCCAAGCCTCCAACCTGGCTGAGAAAAATTCATAGGCCAATGCGGCTTCTCCGAAGCAAGAGGCTTAAACTTTTTGTCCAAGCCTCCTACCAGGCTGAGAAAATTTCATAGGCCGATGCGGCTTCTCCGAAGCAAGAGGCTTAAACTTTTTGTCCAAGTCTCCTACCTGGCTGAGAAAAATTCATAGGTCGATGCGGCTTCTCCGAAGCAGGGGCTTAAACTTTTTGTCCAAGCCTCCTACCTGGCTGAGAAAAATTCATAGGCCGATGCGGCTTCTCCGAAGCAAGAGGCTAAAACTTTTTGTCCAAGCCTCCTACCAGGCTGAAAAAATTCATAGGCCGATGCGGCTTCTCCGAAGCATGAGGCTTAAACTTTTTGTCCAAGCCTCCTACCAGGCTGAGAAAAATTCATAGGCCGATGCGGCTTCTCCGAAGCAAGAGGCTTAAACTTTTTTTATGTCCAAGCCTCCTACCTGGCTGAGAAAAATTCATAGGCCGATGCGGCTTCTCCGAAGCAAGAGGCTTAAATTTTTTGTCCAAGCCTCCTACCAGGCTGAGAAAATTTCATAGGCCGATGCGGCTTGTCCGAAGCAAGAGGCTTAAACTTTTTGTCCAAGCCTCCTACCAGGCTGAGAAAATTTCATAGGCCGATGCGGCTTCTCCGAAGCAAGAGGCTTAAACTTTTTGTCCAAGCCTCCTACCAGGCTGAGAAAATTTCATAGGCCGATGCGGCTTCTCCGAAGCAAGAGGCTTAAACTTTTTGTCCAAGCCTCCTACCAGGCTGAGAAAAATTCATAGGCCGATGCGGCTTCTCCGAAGCAAGAGGCTTAAACTTTTTGTCCAAGCCTCCTACCAGGCTGAGAAAATTTCATAGGCCGATGCGGCTTCTCCGAAGCAAGAGGCTTAAACTTTTTGTCCAAGCCTCCTACCAGGCTGAGAAAATTTCATAGGCCGATGCGGCTCCTCCGAAGCAAGAGGCTTAAACTTTTTGTCCAAGCCTCCTACCTGGCTGAGAAAAATTCATAGGCCGATGCGGCTTCTCCGAAGCAAGAGGCTTAAACTTTTCTTCCAAGCCTCCTACCAGGCTGAGAAAATTTCATAGGCCGATGCGGTTTCTCCGAAGCAAGAGGCTTAAACTTTTTGTCCAAGCCTCCTACCTGGCTGAGAAAAATTCATAGGCCGATGCGGCTTCTCCGAAGCATGAGGCTTAAACTTTTTGTCCAAGCCTCCAACCAGGCTGAGAAAAATTCATAGGCCGATGCGGCTTCTCCGAAGCATGAGGCTTAAACTTTTTGTCCAAGCCTCCAACCTGGCTGAGAAAAATTCATAGGCCAATGCGGCTTCTCCGAAGCAAGAGGCTTAAACTTTTTGTCCAAGCCTCCTACCAGGCTGAGAAAATTTCATAGGCCGATGCGGCTCCTCCGAAGCAAGAGCCTTAAACTTTTTGTCCAAGCCTCCTACCAGGCTGAGAAAAATTCATAGGCCGATGCAGCTTCTCCGAAGCAAGAGGCTTAAACTTTTTGTCCAAGCCTCCTACCTGGCTGAGAAAATTTCATAGGCCGATGCGGCTTCTCCGAAGCAAGAGGCTTAAACTTTTTGTCCAAGCCTCCTACCAGGCTGAGAAAATTTCATAGGCCGATGCGGCTTCTCCGAAGCAAGAGGCTTAAACTTTTGTCCAAGCCTCCTACCAGGCTGAGAAAAATTCATAGGTCGATGCGGCTTCTCCGAAGCAGGGGCTTAAACTTTTTGTCCAAGCCTCCTACCTGGCTGAGAAAAATTCATAGGCCGATGCGGCTTCTCCGAAGCAAGAGGCTTAAACTTTTTGTCCAAGCCTCCTACCAGGCTGAGAAAAATTCATAGGCCGATGCGGCTTCTCCGAAGCAAGAGGCTTAAACTTTTTGTCCAAGCCTCCTACCAGGCTGAGAAAAATTCATAGGCCGATGCGGCTTCTCCGAAGCAGGGGCTTAAACTTTTTGTGCAAGCCTCCTACCTGGCTGAGAAAATTTCATAGGCCGATGCGGCTTTTCCGAAGCAGGGGCTTAAACTTTTTGTCCAAGCCTCCTACCAGGCTGAGAAAAATTCATAGGCCGATGCGGCTTCTCCGAAGCAAGAGGCTTAAACTTTTTGTCCAAGCCTCCAACCTGGCTGAGAAAAATTCATAGGCCGATGCGGCTTCTCCGAAGCAGGGGCTTAAACTTTTTATCCAAGCCTCCTACCTGGCTGAGAAAAATTCAAAGGCCGATACGGCTTCTCCGAAGCAAGAGGCTAAACTTTTTCTCCAAGCCTCCTACCTGGCTGAGAAAATTTCATAGGCCGATGCGGCTTCTCCGAAGCAAGAGGCTTAAACTTTTTGTCCAAGCCTCCAACCTGGCTGAGAAAAATTCATAGGCCGATGCGGCTTCTCCGAAGCAAGAGGCTTAAACTTTTTGTCCAAGCCTCCTACCAGGCTGAGAAAATTTCATAGGCCGATGCGGCTCCTCCGAAGCAAGAGGCTTAAACTTTTTGTCCAAGCCTCCAACCTGGCTGAGAAAAATTCATAGGCCGATGCGGCTTCTCCGAAGCAAGAGGCTTAAACTTTTTGTCCAAGCCTCCTACCAGGCTGAGAAAAATTCATAGGCCGATGCGGCTTCTCCGAAGCAAGAGGCTTAAACTTTTTGTCCAAGCCTCCTACCTGGCTGAGAAAAATTCATAGGCCGATGCGGCTTCTCCGAAGCAGGGGCTTAAACTTTTTGTCCAAGCCTCCCACCTGGCTGAGAAAAATTCATAGGCCGATGCGGCTTTTCCGAAGCAGGGGCTTAAACTTTTTGTCCAAGCCTCCTACCTGGCTGAGAAAATTTCATAGGCCGATGCGGCTTCTCCGAAGCAGTGGCTTAAACTTTTTGTCCAAGCCTCTTACCAGGCTGAGAAAATTTCATAGGCGTATGCGGCTTCTCCGAAGCAAGAGGCTGAAACTTTTTGTCCAAGCCTCCTACCTGGCTGAGAAAAATTCATAGGCCGATGCGGCTTCTCCGAAGCAGGGGCTTAAACTTTTTGTCCAAGCCTCCCACCTGGCTGAGAAAAAAATCATAGCCCGATGCGGCTTCTCCGAAGCAGGGGCTTAAACTTTTTGTCCAAGCCTCCTACCAGGCTGAGAAAATTTCATAGGCCGATGCGGCTTCTCCGAAGCAGGGGCTTAAACTTTTTGTCCAAGCCTCCTACCTGGCTGAGAAAATTTCATAGGCCGATGCGGCTTCTCCGAAGCAAGAGGCTTAAACTTTTTGTCCAAGCCTCCTACCTGGCTGAGAAAAATTCATAGGCCGATGCGGCTTCTCCGAAGCAAGAGGCTTAAACTTTTTGTCCAAGCCTCCTACCAGGCTGAGAAAATTTCATAGGCCGATGCGGCTTCTCCAAAGCAAGAGGCTTAAACTTTTTGTCCAAGCCTCCAACCTGGCTGAGAAAAATTCATAGGCCGATGCGGCTTCTCCGAAGCAAGAGGCTTAAACTTTTTGTCCAAGCCTCCTACCTGGCTGAGAAATATTCATAGGCCGATGCGGCTTCTCCGAAGTAAGAGGCTTAAACTTTTTGTCCAAGCCTCCGACCTGGCTGAGAAAAAATTCATAGGCCGATGCGGCTTCTCCGAAGCAGGGGCTTAAACTGTTTGTCCAAGCCTCCTACCTGGCTGAGAAAAATTCATAGGCCGATGCGGCTTCTCCGAAGCAGGGGCTTAAACTTTTTGTCCAAGCCTCCTACCTGGCTGAGAAAATTTCATAGGCCGATGCGGCTTCTCCGAAGCAGGGGCTTAAACTTTTTGTCCAAGCCTCCTACCAGGCTGAGAATAATTCATAGGCCGATGCGGCTTCTCCGAAGCAAGAGGCTTAAACTTTTTGTCCAAGCCTCCTACCTGGCTGAGAAAAATTCATAGGCCGATGCGGCTTCTCCGAAGTAAGAGGCTTAAACTTTTTGTCCAAGCCTCCTACCTGGCCGAAGCAAGAGTCTTAAACTTTTTGTCCAATCCTCCTACTAGGCTGAGAAAACTTCATAGGCCAATGCGGCTTCTCCGAAGCAAGAGGCTTAAACTTTTTGTCCAAGCCTCCTACCTGGCGGAGAAAAATTCATAGGCCGATGCGGCTTCTCCGAAGCAAGAGGCTTAAACTTTTTGTCCAAGCCTCCTACCAGGCTGAGAAAATTTCATAGGCCGATGCGGCTTCTCCGAAGCAAGAGGCTTAAACTTTTTGTCCAAGCCTCCTACCTGGCTGAGAAAATTTCATAGGCCGATGCGGCTTCTCCGAAGCAAGAGGCTTAAACTTTTTGTCCAAGCCTCCTACCAGGCTGAGAAAATTTCATACGCCGATGCGGCTTCTCCGAAGCAAGAGGCTTAAAACTTTTGTCCAAGCCTCCTACCAGGCTGAGAAAAATTCATAGGCCGATGCGGCTTCTCCGAAGCGAGAGGCTTAAACTTTTTGTCCAAGCCTCCTACCAGGCTGAGAAAAATTCATAGGCCGATGCGGCTTCTCCGAAGCAAGAGGCTTAAACTTTTTGTCCAAGCCTCCTACCTGGCGGAGAAAAATTCATAGGCCGATGCGGCTTCTCCGAAGCAAGAGGCTTAAACTTTTTGTCCAAGCCTCCTACCAGGCTGAGAAAATTTCATAGGCCGATGCGGCTTCTCCGAAGCAAGAGGCTGAAACTTTTTGTCCAAGCCTCCTACCTGGCTGAGAAAATTTCATAGGCCGATGCGGCTTCTCCGAAGCAAGAGGCTTAAACTTTTTGTCCAAGCCTCCTACCAGGCTGAGAAAATTTCATACGCCGATGCGGCTTCTCCGAAGCAAGAGGCTTAAAACTTTTGTCCAAGCCTCCTACCAGGCTGAGAAAATTTCATAGGCCGATGCGGCTTCTCCGAAGCAAGAGGCTTAAACTTTTTGTCCAAGCCTCCTACCTGGCTGAGAAAAATTCATAGGCCGATGCGGCTTCTCCGAAGCAGGGGCTTAAACTTTTTGTCCAAGCCTCCTACCTGGCTGAGAAAAATTCATAGGCCGATGCGGCTTCTCCGAAGCAAGAGGCTTAAACTTTTTGTCCAAGCCTCCTACCAGGCTGAGAAAAATTCATAGGCCGATGCGGTTTCTCTGAAGCAAGAGGCTTAAACTTTTTTGTCCAAGCCTCCTACCAGGCTGAGAAAATTTCATAGGCCGATGCGGCTTCTCCGAAGCAAGAGGCTTAAAATTTTTGTCCAAGCCTCCTACCAGGCTGAGAAAATTTCATAGGCCGATGCGGCTTCTCCGAAGCAAGAGGCTTAAACTTTTTGTCCAAGCCTCCTACCAGGCTGAGAAAATTTCATAGGCCGATGCGGCTTCTCCGAAGCAAGAGGCTTAAACTTTTTGTCCAAGCCTCCTACCAGGCTGAGAAAATTTCATAGGCCGATGCGGCTTCTCCGAAGCAAGAGGCTTAAACTTTTTGTCCAAGCCTCCTACCAGGCTGAGAAAATTTCATAGGCCGATGCGGCTTCTCCGAAGCAAGAGGCTTAAACTTTTTGTCCAAGCCTCCTACCAGGCTGAGAAAATTTCATAGGCCGATGCGGCTTCTCCGAAGCAAGAGGCTTAAACTTTTTGTCCAAGCCTCCTACCTGGCTGAGAAAAATTCATAGGCCGATGCGGCTTCTCCGAAGCAGGGGCTTAAACTTTTTGTCCAAGCCTCCTACCTGGCTGAGAAAAATTCATAGGCCGATGCGGCTTCTCCGAAGCAAGAGGCTTAAACTTTTTGTCCAAGCCTCCTACCAGGCTGAGAAAATTTCATAGGCCGATGCGGCTTCTCCGAAGCAAGAGGCTTAAACTTTTTGTCCAAGCCTCCTACCATTTTTTAGGCCGATGCGGCTCCTCCGAAGCAAGAGGCTTAAACTTTTTGTCCAAGCCTCCTACCAGGCTGAGAAAATTTCATAGGCCGATGCGGCTTCTCCGAAGCAAGAGGCTTAAAATTTTTGTCCAAGCCTCCTACCAGGCTGAGAAAATTTCATAGGCCGGCGGCTTCTCCGAAGCAAGAGGCTTAAACTTTTTGTCCAAGCCTCCTACCAGGCTGAGAAAATTTCATAGGCCGATGCGGCTTCTCCGAAGCAAGAGGCTTAAACTTTTTGTCCAAGCCTCCTACCAGGCTGAGAAAATTTCATAGGCCGATGCGGCTTCTCCGAAGCAAGAGGCTTAAACTTTTTGTCCAAGCCTCCTACCTGGCTGAGAAAAATTCATAGGCCGATGCGGCTTCTCCGAAGCAGGGGCTTAAACTTTTTGTCCAAGCCTCCTACCTGGCTGAGAAAAATTCATAGGCCGATGCGGCTTCTCCGAAGCAAGAGGCTTAAACTTTTTGTCCAAGCCTCCTACCAGGCTGAGAAAAATTCATAGGCCGATGCGGCTTCTCTGAAGCAAGAGGCTTAAACTTTTTTGTCCAAGCCTCCTACCAGGCTGAGAAAATTTCATAGGCCGATGCGGCTTCTCCGAAGCAAGAGGCTTAAACTTTTTGTCCAAGCCTCCTACCAGGCTGAGAAAATTTCAAAGGCCGATGCGGCTTCTCCGAAGCAAGAGGCTTAAACTTTTTGTCCAAGCCTCCTACCAGGCTGAGAAAATTTCATAGGCCGATGCGGCCCCTCCGAAGCAAGAGGCTTAAACTTTTTGTCCAAGCCTCCTACCAGGCTGAGAAAAATTCATAGGCCGATGCGGCTTCTCCGAAGCAAGAGGCTTAAACTTTTTGTCCAAGCCTCCTACCTGGCTGAGAAAAATTCATAGGCCGATGCGGCTTCTCCGAAGCAGGGGCTTAAACTTTTTGTCCAAGCCTCCTACCAGGCTGAGAAAAATTCATAGGCCGATGCGGCTTCTCCGAAGCAAGAGGCTTAAACTTTTTGTCCAAGCCTCCTACCAGGCTGAGAAAAATTCATAGGCCGATGCGGCTTCTCCGAAGCAAGAGGCTTAAACTTTTTGTCCAAGCCTCCTACCTGGCGGAGAAAAATTCATAGGCCGATGCGGCTTCTCCGAAGCAAGAGGCTTAAACTTTTTGTCCAAGCCTCCTACCTGGCTGAGAAAATTTCATAGGCCGATGCGGCTTCTCCGAAGCAAGAGGCTTAAACTTTTTGTCCAAGCCTCCTACCAGGCTGAGAAAATTTCATACGCCGATGCGGCTTCTCCGAAGCAAGAGGCTTAAAATTTTTGTCCAAGCCTCCTACCAGGCTGAGAAAATTTCATAGTCCGATGCGGCTTCTCCGAAGCAAGAGGCTTAAACTTTTTGTCCAAGCCTCCTACCAGGCTGAGAAAATTTCATAGGCCGATGCGGCTTCTCCGAAGCAAGAGGCTTAAACTTTTTGTCCAAGCCTCCTACCAGGCTGAGAAAATTTCATAGGCCGATGCGGCTTCTCCGAAGCAAGAGGCTTAAACTTTTTGTCCAAGCCTCCTACCAGGCTGAGAAAATTTCATAGGCCGATGCGGCTTCTCCGAAGCAAGAGGCTTAAACTTTTTGTCCCAGCCTCCTACCAGGCTGAGAAAATTTCATAGGCCGATGCGGCTTCTCCGAAGCAAGAGGCTTAAACTTTTTGTCCAAGCCTCCTACCAGGCTGAGAAAATTTCATAGGCCGATTCGGCTTCTCCGAAGCAAGAGGCTTAAACTTTTTGTCCAAGCCTCCTACCAGGCTGAGAAAATTTCATAGGCCGATGCGGTTTCTCCGAAGCAAGAGGCTTAAACTTTTTGTCCAAGCCTCCTACCAGGCTGAGAAAATTTCATAGGCCGATGCGGCTTCTCCGAAGCAAGAGGCTTAAACTTTTTGTCCAAGCCTCCTACCAGGCTGAGAAAATTTGATAGGCCGATGCGGCTTCTCCGAAGCAAGAGGCTTAAACTTTTTGTCCAAGCCTCCTACCAGGCTGAGAAAATTTCATAGGCCGATGCGGCTTCTCCGAAGCAAGAGGCTTAAACTTTTTGTCCAAGCCTCCTACCAGGCTGAGAAAATTTCATAGGCCGATGCGGCTTCTCCGAAGCAAGAGGCTTAAACTTTTTGTCCAAGCCTCCTACCAGGCTGAGAAAATTTCATAGGCCGATGCGGCTTCTCCGAAGCAAGAGGCTTAAACTTTTTGTCCAAGCCTCCTACCAGGCTGAGAAAATTTCATAGGCCGATTCGGCTTCTCCGAAGCAAGAGGCTTAAACTTTTTGTCCAAGCCTCCTACCAGGCTGAGAAAATTTCATAGGCCGATGCGGTTTCTCCGAAGCAAGAGGCTTAAACTTTTTGTCCAAGCCTCCTACCAGGCTGAGAAAATTTCATAGGCCGATGCGGCTTCTCCGAAGCAAGAGGCTTAAACTTTTTGTCCAAGCCTCCTACCAGGCTGAGAAAATTTGATAGGCCGATGCGGCTTCTCCGAAGCAAGAGGCTTAAACTTTTTGTCCAAGCCTCCTACCAGGCTGAGAAAATTTCATAGGCCGATGCGGCTTCTCCGAAGCAAGAGGCTTAAACTTTTTGTCCAAGCCTCCTACCAGGCTGAGAAAATTTCATAGGCCGATGCGGCTTCTCCGAAGCAAGAGGCTTAAACTTTTTGTCCAAGCCTCCTACCAGGCTGAGAAAATTTCATAGGCCGATGCGGCTTCTCCGAAGCAAGAGGCTTAAACTTTTTGTCCAAGCCTCCTACCAGGCTGAGAAAATTTCATAGGCCGATGCGGCTTCTCCGAAGCAAGAGGCTTAAACTTTTTGTCCAAGCCTCCTACCAGGCTGAGAAAATTTCATAGGCCGATGCGGCTTCTCCGAAGCAAGAGGCTTAAACTTTTTGTCCAAGCCTCCTACCAGGCTGAGAAAATTTCATAGGCCGATGCGGCTTCTCCGAAGCAAGAGGCTTAAACTTTTTGTCCAAGCCTCCTACCAGGCTGAGAAAATTTCATAGGCCGATGCGGCTTCTCCGAAGCAAGAGGCTTAAACTTTTTTATGTCCAAGCCTCCTACCAGGCTGAGAAAATTTCATAGGCCGATGCGGCTTCTCCGAAGCAAGAGGCTTAAATTTTTTGTCCAAGCCTCCTACCAGGCTGAGAAAAATTCATAGGCCGATGCGGCTTCTCCGAAGCGAGAGGCTTAAACTTTTTGTCCAAGCCTCCTACCAGGCTGAGAAAAATTCATAGGCCGATGCGGCTTCTCCGAAGCAAGAGGCTTAAACTTTTTGTCCAAGCCTCCTACCTGGCGGAGAAAAATTCATAGGCCGATGCGGCTTCTCCGAAGCAAGAGGCTTAAACTTTTTGTCCAAGCCTCCTACCATTTTTTAGGCCGATGCGGCTTCTCCGAAGCAAGAGGCTTAAACTTTTTGTCCAAGCCTCCTACCTGGCTGAGAAAAATTCATAGGCCGATGCGGCTTCTCCGAAGCAAGAGGCTTAAACTTTTTGTCCAAGACTCCTACCCCGATGCGGCGTCTCCGAAGCAAGAGGCTTAAACTTTTTGTCCAAGCCTCCTACCAGGCTGAGAAAAATTCATAGGCCGATGCGGCTTCTCCGAAGCAAGAGGCTTAAATTTTTTGTCCAAGCCTCCTACCTGGCTGAGAAAAATTCATAGGCCGATGCGGCTTCTCCGAAGCAGGGGCTTAAACTTTTTGTCCAAGCCTCCTACCTGGCTGAGAAAAATTCATAGGCCGATGCGGCTTCTCCGAAGCAAGAGGCTTAAACTTTTTGTCCAAGCCTCCTACCATTTTTTAGGCCGATGCGGCTTCTCCGAAGCAAGAGGCTTAAACTTTTTGTCCAAGCCTCCTACCTGGCTGAGAAAAATTCATAGGCCGATGCGGCTTCTCCGAAGCAAGAGGCTTAAACTTTTTGTCCAAGCCTCCTACCAGGCTGAGAAAATTTCATAGGCCGATGCGGCTTCTCCGAAGCAAGAGGCTTAAACTTTTTGTCCAAGCCTCCTACCATTTTTTAGGCCGATGCGGCTCCTCCGAAGCAAGAGGCTTAAACTTTTTGTCCAAGCCTCCTACCAGGCTGAGAAAATTTCATAGGCCGATGCGGCTCCTCCGAAGCAAGAGGCTTAAACTTTTTGTCCAAGCCTCCTACCAGGCTGAGAAAATTTCATAGGCCGATGCGGCTTCTCCGAAGCAAGAGGCTTAAAATTTTTGTCCAAGCCTCCTACCAGCCTGAGAAAATTTCATAGGCCGATGCGGCTTCTCCGAAGCAAGAGGCTTAAACTTTTTGTCCAAGCCTCCTACCAGGCTGAGAAAATTTCATAGGCCGATGCGGCTTCTCCGAAGCAAGAGGCTTAAACTTTTTGTCCAAGCCTCCTACCAGGCTGAGAAAATTTCATAGGCCGATGCGGCTTCTCCGAAGCAAGAGGCTTAAACTTTTTGTTCAAGCCTCCTACCTGGCTGAGAAAAATTCATAGGCCGATGCGGCTTCTCCGAAGCAGGGGCTTAAACTTTTTGTCCAAGCCTCCTACCTGGCTGAGAAAAATTCATAGGCCGATGCGGCTTCTCCGAAGCAAGAGGCTTAAACTTTTTGTCCAAGCCTCCTACCAGGCTGAGAAAAATTCATAGGCCGATGCGGCTTCTCTGAAGCAAGAGGCTTAAACTTTTTTGTCCAAGCCTCCTACCAGGCTGAGAAAATTTCATAGGCCGATGCGGCTTCTCCGAAGCAAGAGGCTTAAACTTTTTGTCCAAGCCTCCTACCTGGCTGAGAAAATTTCAAAGGCCGATGCGGCTTCTCCGAAGCAAGAGGCTTAAACTTTTTGTCCAAGCCTCCTACCAGGCTGAGAAAATTTCATAGGCCGATGCGGCCCCTCCGAAGCAAGAGGCTTAAACTTTTTGTCCAAGCCTCCTACCAGGCTGAGAAAAATTCATAGGCCGATGCGGCTTCTCCGAAGCAAGAGGCTTAAACTTTTTGTCCAAGCCTCCTACCTGGCTGAGAAAAATTCATAGGCCGATGCGGCTTCTCCGAAGCAGGGGCTTAAACTTTTTGTCCAAGCCTCCTACCAGGCTGAGAAAAATTCATAGGCCGATGCGGCTTCTCCGAAGCGAGAGGCTTAAACTTTTTGTCCAAGCCTCCTACCAGGCTGAGAAAAATTCATAGGCCGATGCGGCTTCTCCGAAGCAAGAGGCTTAAACTTTTTGTCCAAGCCTCCTACCTGGCGGAGAAAAATTCATAGGCCGATGCGGCTTCTCCGAAGCAAGAGGCTTAAACTTTTTGTCCAAGCCTCCTACCAGGCTGAGAAAATTTCATAGGCCGATGCGGCTTCTCCGAAGCAAGAGGCTTAAACTTTTTGTCCAAGCCTCCTACCTGGCTGAGAAAATTTCATAGGCCGATGCGGCTTCTCCGAAGCAAGAGGCTTAAACTTTTTGTCCAAGCCTCCTACCAGGCTGAGAAAATTTCATACGCCGATGCGGCTTCTCCGAAGCAAGAGGCTTAAAACTTTTGTCCAAGCCTCCTACCAGGCTGAGAAAATTTCATAGGCCGATGCGGCTTCTCCGAAGCAAGAGGCTTAAACTTTTTGTCCAAGCCTCCTACCAGGCTGAGAAAATTTCATAGGCCGATGCGGCTTCTCCGAAGCAAGAGGCTTAAACTTTTTGTCCAAGCCTCCTACCAGGCTGAGAAAATTTCATAGGCCGATGCGGCTTCTCCGAAGCAAGAGGCTTAAACTTTTTGTCCAAGCCTCCTACCAGGCTGAGAAAATTTCATAGGCCGATGCGGCTTCTCCGAAGCAAGAGGCTTAAACTTTTTGTCCAAGCCTCCTACCAGGCTGAGAAAATTTCATAGGCCGATGCGGCTTCTCCGAAGCAAAATGCTTAAACTTTTTGTCCAAGCCTCCTACCAGGCTTAGAAAATTTCATAGGCCGATGCGGCTTCTCCGAAGCAAGAGGCTTAAACTTTTTGTCCAAGCCTCCTACCAGGCTGAGAAAATTTCATAGGCCGATGCGGCTCCTCCGAAGCAAGAGCCTTAAACTTTTTGTCCAAGCCTCCTACCAGGCTGAGAAAAATTCATAGGCCGATGCAGCTTCTCCGAAGCAAGAGGCTTAAACTTTTTGTCCAAGCCTCCTACCTGGCGGAGAAAAATTCATAGGCCGATGCGGCTTCTCCGAAGCAAGAGGCTTAAACTTTTTGTCCAAGCCTCCTACCAGGCTGAGAAAAATTCATAGGCCGATGCGGCTTCTCCGAAGCAAGAGGCTTAAACTTTTTGTCCAAGCCTCCTACCTGGCTGAGAAAAATTCATAGGTCGATGCGGCTTCTCCGAAGCAGGGGCTTAAACTTTTTGTCCAAGCCTCCTACCTGGCTGAGAAAAATTCATAGGCCGATGCGGCTTCTCCGAAGCAAGAGGCTAGAACTTTTTGTCCAAGCCTCCTACCAGGCTGAGAAAAATTCATAGGCCGATGCGGCTTCTCCGAAGCAAGAGGCTTAAACTTTTTGTCCAAGCCTCCTACCAGGCTGAGAAAAATTCATAGGCCGATGCGGCTTCTCCGAAGCAAGAGGCTTAAACTTTTTTTATGTCCAAGCCTCCTACCTGGCTGAGAAAAATTCATAGGCCGATGCGGCTTCTCCGAAGCAAGAGGCTTAAATTTTTTGTCCAAGCCTCCTACCAGGCTGAGAAAATTTCATAGGCCGATGCGGCTTGTCCGAAGCAAGAGGCTTAAACTTTTTGTCCAAGCCTCCTACCAGGCTGAGAAAATTTCATAGGCCGATGCGGCTTCTCCGAAGCAAGAGGCTTAAACTTTTTATCCAAGCCTCCTACCAGGCTGAGAAAATTTCATAGGCCGATGCGGCTTCTCTGAAGCAAGAGGCTTAAACTTTTTGTCCAAGCCTCCTACCAGGCTGAGAAAATTTCATAGGCCGATGCGGCTTCTCCGAAGCAAGAGGCTTAAACTTTTTGTCCAAGCCTCCTACCAGGCTGAGAAAATTTCATAGGCCGATGCGGCT
>NW_026262612.1:0-48882 GCF_021869535.1 Mytilus californianus | reverse complement strand
CTAAGAAAAGCAACGCGAACCTATATTTTTTGGACCAAAAAATACTGTCCTAATAACTTTTTCTTTAATTCTAGCAAGGTTTCGTTTAAAAAATCAACTTTCTAAAGTCTGTATCTCGAAAAAGGCTATCATTGTCGCCTATGGGGAAATTAATTGTTTATTTCAACCTATACAGCGTCGACATTTCTTTATCATAGTGCTCAAAAAGTGTCAAAAACAGTAATTTTTACTTGATATTTGATGTGAAAACCGTATTTTTTGGTGACAAATGAATTATTGATTAACTAGTTTTTAAGCTATAGTCTGTTTTCATATTTGTATTGCGTTTTACCTTAGAAACAAGGGTGGGTTCGACTTTTGACTTACTGTGGAGAGGAATATGTCGTTTTCTGAACTTCTGCTGATTTGTTTGAAAAAAGCACGTACACGTCTAGAGTTTGGATATACCAAATCGATTTTTAAACATGGACAATCTCGATCCAAATGCTGTTATCGAAATTACCAAATTCAGTGAAAATGTACAGAAATGACCCCCATTGAACATTGAAATGTTCACTCGAATGGCAGACTATAAAAATTAGAATAGGCATGACATTTTGTAGTTAACGAATAGTTTTCGATGTTTAAACACAAATATTTACACATTTTTCATATTTTGAAATGCTATAGTCTGTTTCAAAAATGTACTTTTATACGAAAATGGTTTCATTTAAAACTGTTGTTCAAAATTCACCGTAGTAGTTACATATTTGGATCGGTTTTGGTATCAATATAATCAGTACTTGATGACATATAAAGAATCATTGGAGAAAGTGGACATTATCTTCAGGCCCTTTTTAGCAGTACGCATTTACTCAAAAAATCAGAAATTTTTTTTTCACATTTTTTTGACTGGGGTCCACCTCTGATAAAAAAATTGTGAAAATTCAGAGAGTAATGCCAGAACGTTTTGAAGATGATTTTGTGTGGCATATATATTTGTGCATCTAACGAACTATGAATTGCATGATTCTAGAAAGTATTAAATACCGTATAGGTTACAATACACCATTAGATTTTATGGGCGCAGCCATTTTATGAGCATAACATGGTATTCAGAATTAAGAGTATAGCTAATCCTGATTGGTTGATATGTGCGCCCGTTATTTTTTGTTATTAGAGACTTCGTGCATTCTGCATTATACCAAAGGCCAAATAAATTATTTTCCTTAGCCCCTAACGGACTGAGATGTCTTTTAAACGCTAGGATGAGACACGTATTTTTTATGTGCAAAATTGATAGGCATGGGAGATAAGTACAAATTACGCTAAGAAAAGCAACGCGAACCTATATTTTTTGGACCAAAAAATACTGTCCTAATAACTTTTCTTTAATTCTAGCAAGGTTTCGTTTAAAAAATCAACTTTCTAAAGTCTGTATCTCGAAAAAGGCTATCATTGTCGCCTATGGGGAAATTAATTGTTTATTTCAACCTATACAGCGTCGACATTTCTTTATCATAGTGCTCAAAAAGTGTCAAAAACAGTAATTTTACTTGATATTTGATGTGAAAACCGTATTTTTTGGTGACAAATGAATTATTGATTAACTAGTTTTTAAGCTATAGTCCTGTTTCATATTTGTATTGCGTTTTACCTTAGAAACAAGGGTGGGTTCGACTTTTGACTTACTGTGGAGAGAATATGTCGTTTTCTGAACTTCTGCTGATTTGTTTGAAAAAAGCACGTACACGTCTAGAGTTTGGATATACAATCGATTTTTAAACATGACAATCTCGATCCAAATGCTGTTATCGAAATTACCAAATTCAGTGAAAATGTACAGAAATGACCCCCATTGAACATTGAAATGTTCACCTCGAATGGGCAGACTATAAAAATTAGAATAGGCATGACATTTTGTAGTTAACGAATAGTTTTCGATGTTTAAACACAAATATTTACACATTTTTCATATATTTTGAAATGCTATAGTCTGTTTCAAAAATGTACTTTTATACGAAAATGGTTTCATTTAAAACTGTTGTTCAAAATTCACCGTAGTAGTTACATATTGGATCGGTTTTGGTATCAATATAATCAGTACTTGATGACATTAAAGAATCATTGGAGAAAGTGGACATTATCTTCAGGCCCTTTTTAGCAGTACCGCATTTACTCAAAAAATCAGAAATTTTTTTTTCACATTTTTTGACTGGGGTCACCTCTGATAAAAAATTGTGAAAATTCAGAGAGTAATGCCAGAACGTTTTGAAGATGATTTTTGTGTGGCATATATATTTGTGCATCTAACGAACTATGAATTGCATGATTCTAGAAAGTATAAATACCGTATAGGTTACAATACACCATTAGATTTTATGGGCGCAGCCATTTTATGAGCATAACATGGTATTCAGAATTAGAGTATAGCTAATCCTGATTGGTTGATATGTGCGCCCGTATTTTTTGTTATTAGAGACTTCGTGCATTCTGCATTATACCAAAGGCCAAATAAATTATTTTCCTTAGCCCTAACGGAACTGAGATGTCTTTTAAACGCTAGGATGAGACACGTATTTTTATGTGCAAAATTGATAGGCATGGGAGATAAGTACAAATTACGCTAAGAAAAGCAACGCGAACCTATATTTTTTGGACCAAAAAATACTGTCCTAATAACTTGTCTTTAATTCTAGCAAGGTTTCGTTTAAAAAATCAACATTTCTAAAGTCTGTATCTCGAAAAAGGGCTATCATTGTCGCCTATGGGGAAATTAATTGTTTATTTCACCTATAACAGCGTCGACATTTCTTTATCATAGTGCTCAAAAAGTGTCAAAAACAGTTAATTTACTTGATATTTGATGTGAAACCGTATTTTTTGGTGACAAATGAATTATTGATTAACTAGTTTTTAAGCTATAGTCTGTTTCATATTTGTATTGCGTTTTACCTTAGAAACAAGGGTGGGTTCGACTTTTGACTTACTGTGGAGAGAATATGTCGTTTTCTGAACTTCTGCTGATTTGTTTGAAAAAAGCACGTACACGTCTAGAGTTTGGATATACAAATCGATTTTAAACATGACAATCTCGATCCAAATGCTGTTATCGAAATTACCAAATTCAGTGAAAAGTACAGAAATGACCCCCATTGAACATTGAAATGTTCACTCGAATGGCAGACTATAAAAATTAGAATAGGCATGACATTTTGTAGTTAACGAATAGTTTTCGATGTTTAAACACAAATATTTACACATTTTTCATATTTTGAAATGCTATAGTCTGTTTCAAAAATGTACTTTTATACGAAAATGGTTTCATTTAAAACTGTTGTTCAAAATTCACCGTAGTAGTTACATATTGGATCGGTTTTGGTATCAATATAATCAGTACTTGATGACATATAAAGAATCATTGGAGAAAGTGGACATTATCTTCAGGCCCTTTTTAGCAGTACCGCATTTACTCAAAAAATCAGAAATTTTTTTTTCACATTTTTTGACTGGGGTCACCTCTGATAAAAAATTGTGAAAATTCAGAGAGTAATGCCAGAACGTTTGAAGATGATTTTTGTGTGGCATATATATTTGTGCATCTAACGAACTATGAATTGCATGATTCTAGAAAGTATTAAATACCGTATAGGTTACAATACACCATTAGATTTTATGGGCGCAGCCATTTTATGAGCATAACATGGTATTCAGAATTAAGAGTATAGCTAATCCTGATTGGTTGATATGTGCGCCCGTTATTTTTTGTTATTAGAGACTTCGTGCATTCTGCATTATACCAAAGGCCAAATAAATTATTTTCCTTAGCCCTAACGGAACTGAGATGTCTTTTAAACGCTAGGATGAGACACGTATTTTTATGTGCAAAATTGATAGGCATGGGAGATAAGTACAAATTACGCTAAGAAAAGCAACGCGAACCTATATTTTTTGGACCAAAAAATACTGTCCTAATAACTTTTCTTTAATTCTAGCAAGGTTTCGTTTAAAAAATCAACTTTCTAAAGTCTGTATCTCGAAAAAAGGCTATCATTGTCGCCTATGGGGAAATTAATTGTTTATTTCAACCTATACAGCGTCGACATTTCTTTATCATAGTGCTCAAAAAGTGTCAAAAACAGTAATTTTACTTGATATTTGATGTGAAACCGTATTTTTTGGTGACAAATGAATTATTGATTAACTAGTTTTTAAGCTATAGTCTGTTTCATATTTGTATTGCGTTTTACCTTAGAAACAAGGGTGGGTTCGACTTTTGACTTACTGTGGAGAGAATATGTCGTTTTCTGAACTTCTGCTGATTTGTTTGAAAAAAGCACGTACACGTCTAGAGTTTGGATATACAAATCGATTTTTAAACATGACAATCTCGATCCAAATGCTGTTATCGAAATTACCAAATTCAGTGAAAATGTACAGAATGACCCCCATTGAACATTGAAATGTTCACTCGAATGGCAGACTATAAAAATTAGAATAGGCATGACATTTTGTAGTTAACGAATAGTTTTCGATGTTTAAACACAAATATTTACACATTTTTCATATTTTGAAATGCTATAGTCTGTTTCAAAAATGTACTTTTATACGAAAATGGTTTCATTTAAAACTGTTGTTCAAAATTCACCGTAGTAGTTACATATTGGATCGGTTTTGGTATCAATATAATCAGTACTTGATGACATATAAAGAATCATTGGAGAAAGTGGACATTATCTTCAGGCCCTTTTTAGCAGTACCGCATTTACTCAAAAAATCAGAAATTTTTTTTTCACATTTTTTGACTGGGGTCACCTCTGATAAAAAATTGTGAAAATTCAGAGAGTAATGCCAGAACGTTTTGAAGATGATTTTTGTGTGGCATATATATTTGTGCATCTAACGAACTATGAATTGCATGATTCTAGAAAGTATTAAATACCGTATAGGTTACAATACACCATTAGATTTTATGGGCGCAGCCATTTTATGAGCATAACATGGTATTCAGAATTAAGAGTATAGCTAATCCTGATTGGTTGATATGTGCGCCCGTTATTTTTTGTTATTAGAGACTTCGTGCATTCTGCATTATACCAAAGGCCAAATAAATTATTTTCCTTAGCCCTAACGGAACTGAGATGTCTTTTAAAACGCTAGGATGAGACACGTATTTTTATGTGCAAAATTGATAGGCATGGGAGATAAGTACAAATTACGCTAAGAAAAGCAACCGCGAACCTATATTTTTTGGACCAAAAAATACTGTCCTAATAACTTTTCTTTAATTCTAGCAAGGTTTCGTTTAAAAAATCAACTTTCTAAAGTCTGTATCTCGAAAAAGGCTATCATTGTCGCCTATGGGGAAATTAATTGTTTATTTCAACCTATACAGCGTCGACATTTCTTTATCATAGTGCTCAAAAAGTGTCAAAAACAGTAATTTTACTTGATATTTGATGTGAAACCGTATTTTTTTGGTGACAAATGAATTATTGATTAACTAGTTTTTAAGCTATAGTCTGTTTCATATTTGTATTGCGTTTTACCTTAGAAACAAGGGTGGGTTCGACTTTTGACTTACTGTGGAGAGAATATGTCGTTTTCTGAACTTCTGCTGATTTGTTTGAAAAAAGCACGTACACGTCTAGAGTTTGGATATACAAATCGATTTTTAAACATGACAATCTCGATCCAAATGCTGTTATCGAAATTACCAAATTCAGTGAAAATGTACAGAAATGACCCCCCATTGAACATTGAAATGTTCACTCGAATTGGCAGACTATAAAAATTAGAATAGGCATGACATTTTGTAGTTAACGAATAGTTTTCGATGTTTAAACACAAATATTTACACATTTTTCATATTTTGAAATGCTATAGTCTGTTTCAAAAATGTACTTTTATACGAAAATGGTTTCATTTAAAACTGTTGTTCAAAATTCACCGTAGTAGTTACATATTGGATCGGTTTTGGTATCAATATAATCAGTACTTGATGACATATAAAGAACATTGGAGAAAGTGGACATTATCTTCAGGCCCTTTTTAGCAGTACCCCGCATTTACTCAAAAAATCAGAAATTTTTTTTTCACATTTTTTGACTGGGGTCACCTCTGATAAAAAATTGTGAAAATTCAGAGAGTAATGCCAGAACGTTTTGAAGATGATTTTTGTGTGGCATATATATTTGTGCATCTAACGAACTATGAATTGCATGATTCTAGAAAGTATTAAATACCGTATAGGTTACAATACACCATTAGATTTTATGGGCGCAGCCATTTTATGAGCATAACATGGTATTCAGAATTAAGAGTATAGCTAATCCTGATTGGTTGATATGTGCGCCCGTTATTTTTTGTTATTAGAGACTTCGTGCATTCTGCATTATACCAAAGGCCAAATAAAATTATTTTCCTTAGCCCTAACGGAACTGAGATGTCTTTTAAACGCTAGGATGAGACACGTATTTTTATGTGCAAATTGATAGCATGGGAGATAAGTACAAATTACGCTAAGAAAAGCAACGCGAACCTATATTTTTTGGACCAAAAAATACTGTCCTAATAACTTTTCTTTAATTCTAGCAAGGTTTCGTTTAAAAAATCAACTTTCTAAAGTCTGTATCTCGAAAAAGGCTATCATTGTCGCCTATGGGGAAATTAATTGTTTATTTCAACCTATACAGCGTCGACATTTCTTTATCATAGTGCTCAAAAAGTGTCAAAAACAGTAATTTTACTTGATATTTGATGTGAAACCGTATTTTTTGGTGACAAATGAATTATTGATTAACTAGTTTTTAAGCTATAGTCTGTTTCATATTTGTATTGCGTTTTACCTTAGAAACAAGGGTGGGTTCGACTTTTGACTTACTGTGGAGAGAATATGTCGTTTTCTGAACTTCTGCTGATTTGTTGAAAAAAAGCACGTACACGTCTAGAGTTTGGATATACAAAATCGATTTTTAAACATGACAATCTCGATCCAAATGCTGTTATCGAAATTACCAAATTCAGTGAAAATGTACAGAAATGACCCCCATTGAACATTGAAATGTTCACTCGAATGGCAGACTATAAAAATTAGAATAGGCATGACATTTTGTAGTTAACGAATAGTTTTCGATGTTTAAACACAAATATTTACACATTTTTCATATTTTGAAATGCTATAGTCTGTTTCAAAAATGTACTTTTATACGAAAATGGTTTCATTTAAAACTGTTGTTCAAAATTCACCGTAGTAGTTACATATTGGATCGGTTTTGGTATCAATATAATCAGTACTTGATGACATATAAAGAATCATTGGAGAAAGTGGACATTTATCTTCAGGCCCTTTTTAGCTAGTACCCGCATTTACTCAAAAATCAGAAATTTTTTTTTCACATTTTTTGACTGGGGTCACCTCTGATAAAAAATTGTGAAAATTCAGAGAGTAATGCCAGAACGTTTTGAAGATGATTTTTGTGTGGCATATATATTTGTGCATCTAACGAACTATGAATTGCATGATTCTAGAAAGTATTAAATACCGTATAGGTTACAATACACCATTAGATTTTATGGGCGCAGCCATTTTATGAGCATAACATGGTATTCAGAATTAAGAGTATAGCTAATCCTGATTGGTTGATATGTGCGCCCGTTATTTTTTGTTATTAGAGACTTCGTGCATTCTGCATTATACCAAAGGCCAAATAAATTATTTTCCTTAGCCCTAACGGAACTGAGATGTCTTTTAAACGCTAGGATGAGACACGTATTTTTATGTGCAAAATTGATAGGCATGGGAGATAAGTACAAATTACGCTAAGAAAAGCAACGCGAACCTATATTTTTTGGACCAAAAAATACTGTCCTAATAACTTTTCTTTAATTCTAGCAAAGTTTCGTTTAAAAAATCAACTTTCTAAAGTCTGTATCTCGAAAAAGGCTATCATTGTCGCCTATGGGGAAATTAATTGTTTATTTCAACCTATACAGCGTCGACATTTCTTTATCATAGTGCTCAAAAAGTGTCAAAAACAGTAATTTTACTTGATATTTGATGTGAAACCGTATTTTTTGGTGACAAATGAATTATTGATTAACTAGTTTTTAAGCTATAGTCTGTTTCATATTTGTATTGCGTTTTACCTTAGAAACAAGGGTGGGTTCGACTTTTGACTTACTGTGGAGAGAATATGTCGTTTTCTGAACTTCTGCTGATTTGTTTGAAAAAAGCACGTACACGTCTAGAGTTTGGATATACAAATCGATTTTTAAACATGACAATCTCGATCCAAATGCTGTTATCGAAATTACCAAATTCAGTGAAAATGTACAGAAATGACCCCCATTGAACATTGAAATGTTCACTCGAATGGCAGACTATAAAAATTAGAATAGGCATGACATTTTGTAGTTAACGAATAGTTTTCGATGTTTAAACACAAATATTTACACATTTTTCATATTTTGAAATGCTATAGTCTGTTTCAAAAATGTACTTTTATACGAAAATGGTTTCATTTAAAACTGTTGTTCAAAATTCACCGTAGTAGTTACATATTGGATCGGTTTTGGTATCAATATAATCAGTACTTGATGACATATAAAGAATCATTGGAGAAAGTGGACATTATCTTCAGGCCCTTTTTAGCAGTACCGCATTTACTCAAAAAATCAGAAATTTTTTTTTCACATTTTTTGACTGGGGTCACCTCTGATAAAAAATTGTGAAAATTCAGAGAGTAATGCCAGAACGTTTTGAAGATGATTTTTGTGTGGCATATATATTTGTGCATCTAACGAACTATGAATTGCATGATTCTAGAAAGTATTAAATACCGTATAGGTTACAATACACCATTAGATTTTATGGGCGCAGCCATTTTATGAGCATAACATGGTATTCAGAATTAAGAGTATAGCTAATCCTGATTGGTTGATATGTGCGCCCGTTATTTTTTGTTATTAGAGACTTCGTGCATTCTGCATTATACCAAAGGCCAAATAAATTATTTTCCTTAGCCCTAACGGAACTGAGATGTCTTTTAAACGCTAGGATGAGACACGTATTTTTATGTGCAAAATTGATAGGCATGGGAGATAAGTACAAATTACGCTAAGAAAAGCAACGCGAACCTATATTTTTTGGACCAAAAAATACTGTCCTAATAACTTTTCTTTAATTCTAGCAAGGTTTCGTTTAAAAAATCAACTTTCTAAAGTCTGTATCTCGAAAAAGGCTATCATTGTCGCCTATGGGGAAATTAATTGTTTATTTCAACCTATACAGCGTCGACATTTCTTTATCATAGTGCTCAAAAAGTGTCAAAAACAGTAATTTTACTTGATATTTGATGTGAAACCGTATTTTTTGGTGACAAATGAATTATTGATTAACTAGTTTTTAAGCTATAGTCTGTTTCATATTTGTATTGCGTTTTACCTTAGAAACAAGGGTGGGTTCGACTTTTGACTTACTGTGGAGAGAATATGTCGTTTTCTGAACTTCTGCTGATTTGTTTGAAAAAAGCACGTACACGTCTAGAGTTTGGATATACAAATCGATTTTTAAACATGACAATCTCGATCCAAATGCTGTTATCGAAATTACCAAATTCAGTGAAAATGTACAGAAATGACCCCCATTGAACATTGAAATGTTCACTCGAATGGCAGACTATAAAAATTAGAATAGGCATGACATTTTGTAGTTAACGAATAGTTTTCGATGTTTAAACACAAATATTTACACATTTTTCATATTTTGAAATGCTATAGTCTGTTTCAAAAATGTACTTTTATACGAAAATGGTTTCATTTAAAACTGTTGTTCAAAATTCACCGTAGTAGTTACATATTGGATCGGTTTTGGTATCAATATAATCAGTACTTGATGACATATAAAGAATCATTGGAGAAAGTGGACATTATCTTCAGGCCCTTTTTAGCAGTACCGCATTTACTCAAAAAATCAGAAATTTTTTTTTCACATTTTTTGACTGGGGTCACCTCTGATAAAAAATTGTGAAAATTCAGAGAGTAATGCCAGAACGTTTTGAAGATGATTTTTGTGTGGCATATATATTTGTGCATCTAACGAACTATGAATTGCATGATTCTAGAAAGTATTAAATACCGTATAGGTTACAATACACCATTAGATTTTATGGGCGCAGCCATTTTATGAGCATAACATGGTATTCAGAATTAAGAGTATAGCTAATCCTGATTGGTTGATATGTGCGCCCGTTATTTTTTGTTATTAGAGACTTCGTGCATTCTGCATTATACCAAAGGCCAAATAAATTATTTTCCTTAGCCCTAACGGAACTGAGATGTCTTTTAAACGCTAGGATGAGACACGTATTTTTATGTGCAAAATTGATAGGCATGGGAGATAAGTACAAATTACGCTAAGAAAAGCAACGCGAACCTATATTTTTTGGACCAAAAAATACTGTCCTAATAACTTTTCTTTAATTCTAGCAAGGTTTCGTTTAAAAAATCAACTTTCTAAAGTCTGTATCTCGAAAAAGGCTATCATTGTCGCCTATGGGGAAATTAATTGTTTATTTCAACCTATACAGCGTCGACATTTCTTTATCATAGTGCTCAAAAAGTGTCAAAAACAGTAATTTTACTTGATATTTGATGTGAAACCGTATTTTTTGGTGACAAATGAATTATTGATTAACTAGTTTTTAAGCTATAGTCTGTTTCATATTTGTATTGCGTTTTACCTTAGAAACAAGGGTGGGTTCGACTTTTGACTTACTGTGGAGAGAATATGTCGTTTTCTGAACTTCTGCTGATTTGTTTGAAAAAAGCACGTACACGTCTAGAGTTTGGATATACAAATCGATTTTTAAACATGACAATCTCGATCCAAATGCTGTTATCGAAATTACCAAATTCAGTGAAAATGTACAGAAATGACCCCCATTGAACATTGAAATGTTCACTCGAATGGCAGACTATAAAAATTAGAATAGGCATGACATTTTGTAGTTAACGAATAGTTTTCGATGTTTAAACACAAATATTTACACATTTTTCATATTTTGAAATGCTATAGTCTGTTTCAAAAATGTACTTTTATACGAAAATGGTTTCATTTAAAACTGTTGTTCAAAATTCACCGTAGTAGTTACATATTGGATCGGTTTTGGTATCAATATAATCAGTACTTGATGACATATAAAGAATCATTGGAGAAAGTGGACATTATCTTCAGGCCCTTTTTAGCAGTACCGCATTTACTCAAAAAATCAGAAATTTTTTTTTCACATTTTTTGACTGGGGTCACCTCTGATAAAAAATTGTGAAAATTCAGAGAGTAATGCCAGAACGTTTTGAAGATGATTTTTGTGTGGCATATATATTTGTGCATCTAACGAACTATGAATTGCATGATTCTAGAAAGTATTAAATACCGTATACAGCGTCGACATTTCTTTATCATAGTGCTCAAAAAGTGTCAAAAACAGTAATTTTACTTGATATTTGATGTGAAACCGTATTTTTTGGTGACAAATGAATTATTGATTAACTAGTTTTTAAGCTATAGTCTGTTTCATATTTGTATTGCGTTTTACCTTAGAAACAAGGGTGGGTTCGACTTTTGACTTACTGTGGAGAGAATATGTCGTTTTCTGAACTTCTGCTGATTTGTTTGAAAAAAGCACGTACACGTCTAGAGTTTGGATATACAAATCGATTTTTAAACATGACAATCTCGATCCAAATGCTGTTATCGAAATTACCAAATTCAGTGAAAATGTACAGAAATGACCCCCATTGAACATTGAAATGTTCACTCGAATGGCAGACTATAAAAATTAGAATAGGCATGACATTTTGTAGTTAACGAATAGTTTTCGATGTTTAAACACAAATATTTACACATTTTTCATATTTTGAAATGCTATAGTCTGTTTCAAAAATGTACTTTTATACGAAAATGGTTTCATTTAAAACTGTTGTTCAAAATTCACCGTAGTAGTTACATATTGGATCGGTTTTGGTATCAATATAATCAGTACTTGATGACATATAAAGAATCATTGGAGAAAGTGGACATTATCTTCAGGCCCTTTTTAGCAGTACCGCATTTACTCAAAAAATCAGAAATTTTTTTTTCACATTTTTTGACTGGGGTCACCTCTGATAAAAAATTGTGAAAATTCAGAGAGTAATGCCAGAACGTTTTGAAGATGATTTTTGTGTGGCATATATATTTGTGCATCTAACGAACTATGAATTGCATGATTCTAGAAAGTATTAAATACCGTATAGGTTACAATACACCATTAGATTTTATGGGCGCAGCCATTTTATGAGCATAACATGGTATTCAGAATTAAGAGTATAGCTAATCCTGATTGGTTGATATGTGCGCCCGTTATTTTTTGTTATTAGAGACTTCGTGCATTCTGCATTATACCAAAGGCCAAATAAATTATTTTCCTTAGCCCTAACGGAACTGAGATGTCTTTTAAACGCTAGGATGAGACACGTATTTTTATGTGCAAAATTGATAGGCATGGGAGATAAGTACAAATTACGCTAAGAAAAGCAACGCGAACCTATATTTTTTGGACCAAAAAATACTGTCCTAATAACTTTTCTTTAATTCTAGCAAGGTTTCGTTTAAAAAATCAACTTTCTAAAGTCTGTATCTCGAAAAAGGCTATCATTGTCGCCTATGGGGAAATTAATTGTTTATTTCAACCTATACAGCGTCGACATTTCTTTATCATAGTGCTCAAAAAGTGTCAAAAACAGTAATTTTACTTGATATTTGATGTGAAACCGTATTTTTTGGTGACAAATGAATTATTGATTAACTAGTTTTTAAGCTATAGTCTGTTTCATATTTGTATTGCGTTTTACCTTAGAAACAAGGGTGGGTTCGACTTTTGACTTACTGTGGAGAGAATATGTCGTTTTCTGAACTTCTGCTGATTTGTTTGAAAAAAGCACGTACACGTCTAGAGTTTGGATATACAAATCGATTTTTAAACATGACAATCTCGATCCAAATGCTGTTATCGAAATTACCAAATTCAGTGAAAATGTACAGAAATGACCCCCATTGAACATTGAAATGTTCACTCGAATGGCAGACTATAAAAATTAGAATAGGCATGACATTTTGTAGTTAACGAATAGTTTTCGATGTTTAAACACAAATATTTACACATTTTTCATATTTTGAAATGCTATAGTCTGTTTCAAAAATGTACTTTTATACGAAAATGGTTTCATTTAAAACTGTTGTTCAAAATTCACCGTAGTAGTTACATATTGGATCGGTTTTGGTATCAATATAATCAGTACTTGATGACATATAAAGAATCATTGGAGAAAGTGGACATTATCTTCAGGCCCTTTTTAGCAGTACCGCATTTACTCAAAAAATCAGAAATTTTTTTTTCACATTTTTTGACTGGGGTCACCTCTGATAAAAAATTGTGAAAATTCAGAGAGTAATGCCAGAACGTTTTGAAGATGATTTTTGTGTGGCATATATATTTGTGCATCTAACGAACTATGAATTGCATGATTCTAGAAAGTATTAAATACCGTATAGGTTACAATACACCATTAGATTTTATGGGCGCAGCCATTTTATGAGCATAACATGGTATTCAGAATTAAGAGTATAGCTAATCCTGATTGGTTGATATGTGCGCCCGTTATTTTTTGTTATTAGAGACTTCGTGCATTCTGCATTATACCAAAGGCCAAATAAATTATTTTCCTTAGCCCTAACGGAACTGAGATGTCTTTTAAACGCTAGGATGAGACACGTATTTTTATGTGCAAAATTGATAGGCATGGGAGATAAGTACAAATTACGCTAAGAAAAGCAACGCGAACCTATATTTTTTGGACCAAAAAATACTGTCCTAATAACTTTTCTTTAATTCTAGCAAGGTTTCGTTTAAAAAATCAACTTTCTAAAGTCTGTATCTCGAAAAAGGCTATCATTGTCGCCTATGGGGAAATTAATTGTTTATTTCAACCTATACAGCGTCGACATTTCTTTATCATAGTGCTCAAAAAGTGTCAAAAACAGTAATTTTACTTGATATTTGATGTGAAACCGTATTTTTTGGTGACAAATGAATTATTGATTAACTAGTTTTTAAGCTATAGTCTGTTTCATATTTGTATTGCGTTTTACCTTAGAAACAAGGGTGGGTTCGACTTTTGACTTACTGTGGAGAGAATATGTCGTTTTCTGAACTTCTGCTGATTTGTTTGAAAAAAGCACGTACACGTCTAGAGTTTGGATATACAAATCGATTTTTAAACATGACAATCTCGATCCAAATGCTGTTATCGAAATTACCAAATTCAGTGAAAATGTACAGAAATGACCCCCATTGAACATTGAAATGTTCACTCGAATGGCAGACTATAAAAATTAGAATAGGCATGACATTTTGTAGTTAACGAATAGTTTTCGATGTTTAAACACAAATATTTACACATTTTTCATATTTTGAAATGCTATAGTCTGTTTCAAAAATGTACTTTTATACGAAAATGGTTTCATTTAAAACTGTTGTTCAAAATTCACCGTAGTAGTTACATATTGGATCGGTTTTGGTATCAATATAATCAGTACTTGATGACATATAAAGAATCATTGGAGAAAGTGGACATTATCTTCAGGCCCTTTTTAGCAGTACCGCATTTACTCAAAAAATCAGAAATTTTTTTTTCACATTTTTTGACTGGGGTCACCTCTGATAAAAAATTGTGAAAATTCAGAGAGTAATGCCAGAACGTTTTGAAGATGATTTTTGTGTGGCATATATATTTGTGCATCTAACGAACTATGAATTGCATGATTCTAGAAAGTATTAAATACCGTATAGGTTACAATACACCATTAGATTTTATGGGCGCAGCCATTTTATGAGCATAACATGGTATTCAGAATTAAGAGTATAGCTAATCCTGATTGGTTGATATGTGCGCCCGTTATTTTTTGTTATTAGAGACTTCGTGCATTCTGCATTATACCAAAGGCCAAATAAATTATTTTCCTTAGCCCTAACGGAACTGAGATGTCTTTTAAACGCTAGGATGAGACACGTATTTTTATGTGCAAAATTGATAGGCATGGGAGATAAGTACAAATTACGCTAAGAAAAGCAACGCGAACCTATATTTTTTGGACCAAAAAATACTGTCCTAATAACTTTTCTTTAATTCTAGCAAGGTTTCGTTTAAAAAATCAACTTTCTAAAGTCTGTATCTCGAAAAAGGCTATCATTGTCGCCTATGGGGAAATTAATTGTTTATTTCAACCTATACAGCGTCGACATTTCTTTATCATAGTGCTCAAAAAGTGTCAAAAACAGTAATTTTACTTGATATTTGATGTGAAACCGTATTTTTTGGTGACAAATGAATTATTGATTAACTAGTTTTTAAGCTATAGTCTGTTTCATATTTGTATTGCGTTTTACCTTAGAAACAAGGGTGGGTTCGACTTTTGACTTACTGTGGAGAGAATATGTCGTTTTCTGAACTTCTGCTGATTTGTTTGAAAAAAGCACGTACACGTCTAGAGTTTGGATATACAAATCGATTTTTAAACATGACAATCTCGATCCAAATGCTGTTATCGAAATTACCAAATTCAGTGAAAATGTACAGAAATGACCCCCATTGAACATTGAAATGTTCACTCGAATGGCAGACTATAAAAATTAGAATAGGCATGACATTTTGTAGTTAACGAATAGTTTTCGATGTTTAAACACAAATATTTACACATTTTTCATATTTTGAAATGCTATAGTCTGTTTCAAAAATGTACTTTTATACGAAAATGGTTTCATTTAAAACTGTTGTTCAAAATTCACCGTAGTAGTTACATATTGGATCGGTTTTGGTATCAATATAATCAGTACTTGATGACATATAAAGAATCATTGGAGAAAGTGGACATTATCTTCAGGCCCTTTTTAGCAGTACCGCATTTACTCAAAAAATCAGAAATTTTTTTTTCACATTTTTTGACTGGGGTCACCTCTGATAAAAAATTGTGAAAATTCAGAGAGTAATGCCAGAACGTTTTGAAGATGATTTTTGTGTGGCATATATATTTGTGCATCTAACGAACTATGAATTGCATGATTCTAGAAAGTATTAAATACCGTATACAGCGTCGACATTTCTTTATCATAGTGCTCAAAAAGTGTCAAAAACAGTAATTTTACTTGATATTTGATGTGAAACCGTATTTTTTGGTGACAAATGAATTATTGATTAACTAGTTTTTAAGCTATAGTCTGTTTCATATTTGTATTGCGTTTTACCTTAGAAACAAGGGTGGGTTCGACTTTTGACTTACTGTGGAGAGAATATGTCGTTTTCTGAACTTCTGCTGATTTGTTTGAAAAAAGCACGTACACGTCTAGAGTTTGGATATACAAATCGATTTTTAAACATGACAATCTCGATCCAAATGCTGTTATCGAAATTACCAAATTCAGTGAAAATGTACAGAAATGACCCCCATTGAACATTGAAATGTTCACTCGAATGGCAGACTATAAAAATTAGAATAGGCATGACATTTTGTAGTTAACGAATAGTTTTCGATGTTTAAACACAAATATTTACACATTTTTCATATTTTGAAATGCTATAGTCTGTTTCAAAAATGTACTTTTATACGAAAATGGTTTCATTTAAAACTGTTGTTCAAAATTCACCGTAGTAGTTACATATTGGATCGGTTTTGGTATCAATATAATCAGTACTTGATGACATATAAAGAATCATTGGAGAAAGTGGACATTATCTTCAGGCCCTTTTTAGCAGTACCGCATTTACTCAAAAAATCAGAAATTTTTTTTTCACATTTTTTGACTGGGGTCACCTCTGATAAAAAATTGTGAAAATTCAGAGAGTAATGCCAGAACGTTTTGAAGATGATTTTTGTGTGGCATATATATTTGTGCATCTAACGAACTATGAATTGCATGATTCTAGAAAGTATTAAATACCGTATAGGTTACAATACACCATTAGATTTTATGGGCGCAGCCATTTTATGAGCATAACATGGTATTCAGAATTAAGAGTATAGCTAATCCTGATTGGTTGATATGTGCGCCCGTTATTTTTTGTTATTAGAGACTTCGTGCATTCTGCATTATACCAAAGGCCAAATAAATTATTTTCCTTAGCCCTAACGGAACTGAGATGTCTTTTAAACGCTAGGATGAGACACGTATTTTTATGTGCAAAATTGATAGGCATGGGAGATAAGTACAAATTACGCTAAGAAAAGCAACGCGAACCTATATTTTTTGGACCAAAAAATACTGTCCTAATAACTTTTCTTTAATTCTAGCAAGGTTTCGTTTAAAAAATCAACTTTCTAAAGTCTGTATCTCGAAAAAGGCTATCATTGTCGCCTATGGGGAAATTAATTGTTTATTTCAACCTATACAGCGTCGACATTTCTTTATCATAGTGCTCAAAAAGTGTCAAAAACAGTAATTTTACTTGATATTTGATGTGAAACCGTATTTTTTGGTGACAAATGAATTATTGATTAACTAGTTTTTAAGCTATAGTCTGTTTCATATTTGTATTGCGTTTTACCTTAGAAACAAGGGTGGGTTCGACTTTTGACTTACTGTGGAGAGAATATGTCGTTTTCTGAACTTCTGCTGATTTGTTTGAAAAAAGCACGTACACGTCTAGAGTTTGGATATACAAATCGATTTTTAAACATGACAATCTCGATCCAAATGCTGTTATCGAAATTACCAAATTCAGTGAAAATGTACAGAAATGACCCCCATTGAACATTGAAATGTTCACTCGAATGGCAGACTATAAAAATTAGAATAGGCATGACATTTTGTAGTTAACGAATAGTTTTCGATGTTTAAACACAAATATTTACACATTTTTCATATTTTGAAATGCTATAGTCTGTTTCAAAAATGTACTTTTATACGAAAATGGTTTCATTTAAAACTGTTGTTCAAAATTCACCGTAGTAGTTACATATTGGATCGGTTTTGGTATCAATATAATCAGTACTTGATGACATATAAAGAATCATTGGAGAAAGTGGACATTATCTTCAGGCCCTTTTTAGCAGTACCGCATTTACTCAAAAAATCAGAAATTTTTTTTTCACATTTTTTGACTGGGGTCACCTCTGATAAAAAATTGTGAAAATTCAGAGAGTAATGCCAGAACGTTTTGAAGATGATTTTTGTGTGGCATATATATTTGTGCATCTAACGAACTATGAATTGCATGATTCTAGAAAGTATTAAATACCGTATAGGTTACAATACACCATTAGATTTTATGGGCGCAGCCATTTTATGAGCATAACATGGTATTCAGAATTAAGAGTATAGCTAATCCTGATTGGTTGATATGTGCGCCCGTTATTTTTTGTTATTAGAGACTTCGTGCATTCTGCATTATACCAAAGGCCAAATAAATTATTTTCCTTAGCCCTAACGGAACTGAGATGTCTTTTAAACGCTAGGATGAGACACGTATTTTTATGTGCAAAATTGATAGGCATGGGAGATAAGTACAAATTACGCTAAGAAAAGCAACGCGAACCTATATTTTTTGGACCAAAAAATACTGTCCTAATAACTTTTCTTTAATTCTAGCAAGGTTTCGTTTAAAAAATCAACTTTCTAAAGTCTGTATCTCGAAAAAGGCTATCATTGTCGCCTATGGGGAAATTAATTGTTTATTTCAACCTATACAGCGTCGACATTTCTTTATCATAGTGCTCAAAAAGTGTCAAAAACAGTAATTTTACTTGATATTTGATGTGAAACCGTATTTTTTGGTGACAAATGAATTATTGATTAACTAGTTTTTAAGCTATAGTCTGTTTCATATTTGTATTGCGTTTTACCTTAGAAACAAGGGTGGGTTCGACTTTTGACTTACTGTGGAGAGAATATGTCGTTTTCTGAACTTCTGCTGATTTGTTTGAAAAAAGCACGTACACGTCTAGAGTTTGGATATACAAATCGATTTTTAAACATGACAATCTCGATCCAAATGCTGTTATCGAAATTACCAAATTCAGTGAAAATGTACAGAAATGACCCCCATTGAACATTGAAATGTTCACTCGAATGGCAGACTATAAAAATTAGAATAGGCATGACATTTTGTAGTTAACGAATAGTTTTCGATGTTTAAACACAAATATTTACACATTTTTCATATTTTGAAATGCTATAGTCTGTTTCAAAAATGTACTTTTATACGAAAATGGTTTCATTTAAAACTGTTGTTCAAAATTCACCGTAGTAGTTACATATTGGATCGGTTTTGGTATCAATATAATCAGTACTTGATGACATATAAAGAATCATTGGAGAAAGTGGACATTATCTTCAGGCCCTTTTTAGCAGTACCGCATTTACTCAAAAAATCAGAAATTTTTTTTTCACATTTTTTGACTGGGGTCACCTCTGATAAAAAATTGTGAAAATTCAGAGAGTAATGCCAGAACGTTTTGAAGATGATTTTTGTGTGGCATATATATTTGTGCATCTAACGAACTATGAATTGCATGATTCTAGAAAGTATTAAATACCGTATACAGCGTCGACATTTCTTTATCATAGTGCTCAAAAAGTGTCAAAAACAGTAATTTTACTTGATATTTGATGTGAAACCGTATTTTTTGGTGACAAATGAATTATTGATTAACTAGTTTTTAAGCTATAGTCTGTTTCATATTTGTATTGCGTTTTACCTTAGAAACAAGGGTGGGTTCGACTTTTGACTTACTGTGGAGAGAATATGTCGTTTTCTGAACTTCTGCTGATTTGTTTGAAAAAAGCACGTACACGTCTAGAGTTTGGATATACAAATCGATTTTTAAACATGACAATCTCGATCCAAATGCTGTTATCGAAATTACCAAATTCAGTGAAAATGTACAGAAATGACCCCCATTGAACATTGAAATGTTCACTCGAATGGCAGACTATAAAAATTAGAATAGGCATGACATTTTGTAGTTAACGAATAGTTTTCGATGTTTAAACACAAATATTTACACATTTTTCATATTTTGAAATGCTATAGTCTGTTTCAAAAATGTACTTTTATACGAAAATGGTTTCATTTAAAACTGTTGTTCAAAATTCACCGTAGTAGTTACATATTGGATCGGTTTTGGTATCAATATAATCAGTACTTGATGACATATAAAGAATCATTGGAGAAAGTGGACATTATCTTCAGGCCCTTTTTAGCAGTACCGCATTTACTCAAAAAATCAGAAATTTTTTTTTCACATTTTTTGACTGGGGTCACCTCTGATAAAAAATTGTGAAAATTCAGAGAGTAATGCCAGAACGTTTTGAAGATGATTTTTGTGTGGCATATATATTTGTGCATCTAACGAACTATGAATTGCATGATTCTAGAAAGTATTAAATACCGTATACAGCGTCGACATTTCTTTATCATAGTGCTCAAAAAGTGTCAAAAACAGTAATTTTACTTGATATTTGATGTGAAACCGTATTTTTTGGTGACAAATGAATTATTGATTAACTAGTTTTTAAGCTATAGTCTGTTTCATATTTGTATTGCGTTTTACCTTAGAAACAAGGGTGGGTTCGACTTTTGACTTACTGTGGAGAGAATATGTCGTTTTCTGAACTTCTGCTGATTTGTTTGAAAAAAGCACGTACACGTCTAGAGTTTGGATATACAAATCGATTTTTAAACATGACAATCTCGATCCAAATGCTGTTATCGAAATTACCAAATTCAGTGAAAATGTACAGAAATGACCCCCATTGAACATTGAAATGTTCACTCGAATGGCAGACTATAAAAATTAGAATAGGCATGACATTTTGTAGTTAACGAATAGTTTTCGATGTTTAAACACAAATATTTACACATTTTTCATATTTTGAAATGCTATAGTCTGTTTCAAAAATGTACTTTTATACGAAAATGGTTTCATTTAAAACTGTTGTTCAAAATTCACCGTAGTAGTTACATATTGGATCGGTTTTGGTATCAATATAATCAGTACTTGATGACATATAAAGAATCATTGGAGAAAGTGGACATTATCTTCAGGCCCTTTTTAGCAGTACCGCATTTACTCAAAAAATCAGAAATTTTTTTTTCACATTTTTTGACTGGGGTCACCTCTGATAAAAAATTGTGAAAATTCAGAGAGTAATGCCAGAACGTTTTGAAGATGATTTTTGTGTGGCATATATATTTGTGCATCTAACGAACTATGAATTGCATGATTCTAGAAAGTATTAAATACCGTATAGGTTACAATACACCATTAGATTTTATGGGCGCAGCCATTTTATGAGCATAACATGGTATTCAGAATTAAGAGTATAGCTAATCCTGATTGGTTGATATGTGCGCCCGTTATTTTTTGTTATTAGAGACTTCGTGCATTCTGCATTATACCAAAGGCCAAATAAATTATTTTCCTTAGCCCTAACGGAACTGAGATGTCTTTTAAACGCTAGGATGAGACACGTATTTTTATGTGCAAAATTGATAGGCATGGGAGATAAGTACAAATTACGCTAAGAAAAGCAACGCGAACCTATATTTTTTGGACCAAACAATACTGTCCTAATAACTTTTCTTTAATTCTAGCAAGGTTTCGTTTAAAAAATCAACTTTCTAAAGTCTGTATCTCGAAAAAGGCTATCATTGTCGCCTATGGGGAAATTAATTGTTTATTTCAACCTATACAGCGTCGACATTTCTTTATCATAGTGCTCAAAAAGTGTCAAAAACAGTAATTTTACTTGATATTTGATGTGAAACCGTATTTTTTGGTGACAAATGAATTATTGATTAACTAGTTTTTAAGCTATAGTCTGTTTCATATTTGTATTGCGTTTTACCTTAGAAACAAGGGTGGGTTCGACTTTTGACTTACTGTGGAGAGAATATGTCGTTTTCTGAACTTCTGCTGATTTGTTTGAAAAAAGCACGTACACGTCTAGAGTTTGGATATACAAATCGATTTTTAAACATGACAATCTCGATCCAAATGCTGTTATCGAAATTACCAAATTCAGTGAAAATGTACAGAAATGACCCCCATTGAACATTGAAATGTTCACTCGAATGGCAGACTATAAAAATTAGAATAGGCATGACATTTTGTAGTTAACGAATAGTTTTCGATGTTTAAACACAAATATTTACACATTTTTCATATTTTGAAATGCTATAGTCTGTTTCAAAAATGTACTTTTATACGAAAATGGTTTCATTTAAAACTGTTGTTCAAAATTCACCGTAGTAGTTACATATTGGATCGGTTTTGGTATCAATATAATCAGTACTTGATGACATATAAAGAATCATTGGAGAAAGTGGACATTATCTTCAGGCCCTTTTTAGCAGTACCGCATTTACTCAAAAAATCAGAAATTTTTTTTTCACATTTTTTGACTGGGGTCACCTCTGATAAAAAATTGTGAAAATTCAGAGAGTAATGCCAGAACGTTTTGAAGATGATTTTTGTGTGGCATATATATTTGTGCATCTAACGAACTATGAATTGCATGATTCTAGAAAGTATTAAATACCGTATAGGTTACAATACACCATTAGATTTTATGGGCGCAGCCATTTTATGAGCATAACATGGTATTCAGAATTAAGAGTATAGCTAATCCTGATTGGTTGATATGTGCGCCCGTTATTTTTTGTTATTAGAGACTTCGTGCATTCTGCATTATACCAAAGGCCAAATAAATTATTTTCCTTAGCCCTAACGGAACTGAGATGTCTTTTAAACGCTAGGATGAGACACGTATTTTTATGTGCAAAATTGATAGGCATGGGAGATAAGTACAAATTACGCTAAGAAAAGCAACGCGAACCTATATTTTTTGGACCAAAAAATACTGTCCTAATAACTTTTCTTTAATTCTAGCAAGGTTTCGTTTAAAAAATCAACTTTCTAAAGTCTGTATCTCGAAAAAGGCTATCATTGTCGCCTATGGGGAAATTAATTGTTTATTTCAACCTATACAGCGTCGACATTTCTTTATCATAGTGCTCAAAAAGTGTCAAAAACAGTAATTTTACTTGATATTTGATGTGAAACCGTATTTTTTGGTGACAAATGAATTATTGATTAACTAGTTTTTAAGCTATAGTCTGTTTCATATTTGTATTGCGTTTTACCTTAGAAACAAGGGTGGGTTCGACTTTTGACTTACTGTGGAGAGAATATGTCGTTTTCTGAACTTCTGCTGATTTGTTTGAAAAAAGCACGTACACGTCTAGAGTTTGGATATACAAATCGATTTTTAAACATGACAATCTCGATCCAAATGCTGTTATCGAAATTACCAAATTCAGTGAAAATGTACAGAAATGACCCCCATTGAACATTGAAATGTTCACTCGAATGGCAGACTATAAAAATTAGAATAGGCATGACATTTTGTAGTTAACGAATAGTTTTCGATGTTTAAACACAAATATTTACACATTTTTCATATTTTGAAATGCTATAGTCTGTTTCAAAAATGTACTTTTATACGAAAATGGTTTCATTTAAAACTGTTGTTCAAAATTCACCGTAGTAGTTACATATTGGATCGGTTTTGGTATCAATATAATCAGTACTTGATGACATATAAAGAATCATTGGAGAAAGTGGACATTATCTTCAGGCCCTTTTTAGCAGTACCGCATTTACTCAAAAAATCAGAAATTTTTTTTTCACATTTTTTGACTGGGGTCACCTCTGATAAAAAATTGTGAAAATTCAGAGAGTAATGCCAGAACGTTTTGAAGATGATTTTTGTGTGGCATATATATTTGTGCATCTAACGAACTATGAATTGCATGATTCTAGAAAGTATTAAATACCGTATACAGCGTCGACATTTCTTTATCATAGTGCTCAAAAAGTGTCAAAAACAGTAATTTTACTTGATATTTGATGTGAAACCGTATTTTTTGGTGACAAATGAATTATTGATTAACTAGTTTTTAAGCTATAGTCTGTTTCATATTTGTATTGCGTTTTACCTTAGAAACAAGGGTGGGTTCGACTTTTGACTTACTGTGGAGAGAATATGTCGTTTTCTGAACTTCTGCTGATTTGTTTGAAAAAAGCACGTACACGTCTAGAGTTTGGATATACAAATCGATTTTTAAACATGACAATCTCGATCCAAATGCTGTTATCGAAATTACCAAATTCAGTGAAAATGTACAGAAATGACCCCCATTGAACATTGAAATGTTCACTCGAATGGCAGACTATAAAAATTAGAATAGGCATGACATTTTGTAGTTAACGAATAGTTTTCGATGTTTAAACACAAATATTTACACATTTTTCATATTTTGAAATGCTATAGTCTGTTTCAAAAATGTACTTTTATACGAAAATGGTTTCATTTAAAACTGTTGTTCAAAATTCACCGTAGTAGTTACATATTGGATCGGTTTTGGTATCAATATAATCAGTACTTGATGACATATAAAGAATCATTGGAGAAAGTGGACATTATCTTCAGGCCCTTTTTAGCAGTACCGCATTTACTCAAAAAATCAGAAATTTTTTTTTCACATTTTTTGACTGGGGTCACCTCTGATAAAAAATTGTGAAAATTCAGAGAGTAATGCCAGAACGTTTTGAAGATGATTTTTGTGTGGCATATATATTTGTGCATCTAACGAACTATGAATTGCATGATTCTAGAAAGTATTAAATACCGTATAGGTTACAATACACCATTAGATTTTATGGGCGCAGCCATTTTATGAGCATAACATGGTATTCAGAATTAAGAGTATAGCTAATCCTGATTGGTTGATATGTGCGCCCGTTATTTTTTGTTATTAGAGACTTCGTGCATTCTGCATTATACCAAAGGCCAAATAAATTATTTTCCTTAGCCCTAACGGAACTGAGATGTCTTTTAAACGCTAGGATGAGACACGTATTTTTATGTGCAAAATTGATAGGCATGGGAGATAAGTACAAATTACGCTAAGAAAAGCAACGCGAACCTATATTTTTTGGACCAAAAAATACTGTCCTAATAACTTTTCTTTAATTCTAGCAAGGTTTCGTTTAAAAAATCAACTTTCTAAAGTCTGTATCTCGAAAAAGGCTATCATTGTCGCCTATGGGGAAATTAATTGTTTATTTCAACCTATACAGCGTCGACATTTCTTTATCATAGTGCTCAAAAAGTGTCAAAAACAGTAATTTTACTTGATATTTGATGTGAAACCGTATTTTTTGGTGACAAATGAATTATTGATTAACTAGTTTTTAAGCTATAGTCTGTTTCATATTTGTATTGCGTTTTACCTTAGAAACAAGGGTGGGTTCGACTTTTGACTTACTGTGGAGAGAATATGTCGTTTTCTGAACTTCTGCTGATTTGTTTGAAAAAAGCACGTACACGTCTAGAGTTTGGATATACAAATCGATTTTTAAACATGACAATCTCGATCCAAATGCTGTTATCGAAATTACCAAATTCAGTGAAAATGTACAGAAATGACCCCCATTGAACATTGAAATGTTCACTCGAATGGCAGACTATAAAAATTAGAATAGGCATGACATTTTGTAGTTAACGAATAGTTTTCGATGTTTAAACACAAATATTTACACATTTTTCATATTTTGAAATGCTATAGTCTGTTTCAAAAATGTACTTTTATACGAAAATGGTTTCATTTAAAACTGTTGTTCAAAATTCACCGTAGTAGTTACATATTGGATCGGTTTTGGTATCAATATAATCAGTACTTGATGACATATAAAGAATCATTGGAGAAAGTGGACATTATCTTCAGGCCCTTTTTAGCAGTACCGCATTTACTCAAAAAATCAGAAATTTTTTTTTCACATTTTTTGACTGGGGTCACCTCTGATAAAAAATTGTGAAAATTCAGAGAGTAATGCCAGAACGTTTTGAAGATGATTTTTGTGTGGCATATATATTTGTGCATCTAACGAACTATGAATTGCATGATTCTAGAAAGTATTAAATACCGTATAGGTTACAATACACCATTAGATTTTATGGGCGCAGCCATTTTATGAGCATAACATGGTATTCAGAATTAAGAGTATAGCTAATCCTGATTGGTTGATATGTGCGCCCGTTATTTTTTGTTATTAGAGACTTCGTGCATTCTGCATTATACCAAAGGCCAAATAAATTATTTTCCTTAGCCCTAACTGAGATGTCTTTTAAACGCTAGGATGAGACACGTATTTTTATGTGCAAAATTGATAGGCATGGGAGATAAGTACAAATTACGCTAAGAAAAGCAACGCGAACCTATATTTTTTGGACCAAAAAATACTGTCCTAATAACTTTTCTTTAATTCTAGCAAGGTTTCGTTTAAAAAATCAACTTTCTAAAGTCTGTATCTCGAAAAAGGCTATCATTGTCGCCTATGGGGAAATTAATTGTTTATTTCAACCTATACAGCGTCGACATTTCTTTATCATAGTGCTCAAAAAGTGTCAAAAACAGTAATTTTACTTGATATTTGATGTGAAACCGTATTTTTTGGTGACAAATGAATTATTGATTAACTAGTTTTTAAGCTATAGTCTGTTTCATATTTGTATTGCGTTTTACCTTAGAAACAAGGGTGGGTTCGACTTTTGACTTACTGTGGAGAGAATATGTCGTTTTCTGAACTTCTGCTGATTTGTTTGAAAAAAGCACGTACACGTCTAGAGTTTGGATATACAAATCGATTTTTAAACATGACAATCTCGATCCAAATGCTGTTATCGAAATTACCAAATTCAGTGAAAATGTACAGAAATGACCCCCATTGAACATTGAAATGTTCACTCGAATGGCAGACTATAAAAATTAGAATAGGCATGACATTTTGTAGTTAACGAATAGTTTTCGATGTTTAAACACAAATATTTACACATTTTTCATATTTTGAAATGCTATAGTCTGTTTCAAAAATGTACTTTTATACGAAAATGGTTTCATTTAAAACTGTTGTTCAAAATTCACCGTAGTAGTTACATATTGGATCGGTTTTGGTATCAATATAATCAGTACTTGATGACATATAAAGAATCATTGGAGAAAGTGGACATTATCTTCAGGCCCTTTTTAGCAGTACCGCATTTACTCAAAAAATCAGAAATTTTTTTTTCACATTTTTTGACTGGGGTCACCTCTGATAAAAAATTGTGAAAATTCAGAGAGTAATGCCAGAACGTTTTGAAGATGATTTTTGTGTGGCATATATATTTGTGCATCTAACGAACTATGAATTGCATGATTCTAGAAAGTATTAAATACCGTATAGGTTACAATACACCATTAGATTTTATGGGCGCAGCCATTTTATGAGCATAACATGGTATTCAGAATTAAGAGTATAGCTAATCCTGATTGGTTGATATGTGCGCCCGTTATTTTTTGTTATTAGAGACTTCGTGCATTCTGCATTATACCAAAGGCCAAATAAATTATTTTCCTTAGCCCTAACGGAACTGAGATGTCTTTTAAACGCTAGGATGAGACACGTATTTTTATGTGCAAAATTGATAGGCATGGGAGATAAGTACAAATTACGCTAAGAAAAGCAACGCGAACCTATATTTTTTGGACCAAAAAATACTGTCCTAATAACTTTTCTTTAATTCTAGCAAGGTTTCGTTTAAAAAATCAACTTTCTAAAGTCTGTATCTCGAAAAAGGCTATCATTGTCGCCTATGGGGAAATTAATTGTTTATTTCAACCTATACAGCGTCGACATTTCTTTATCATAGTGCTCAAAAAGTGTCAAAAACAGTAATTTTACTTGATATTTGATGTGAAACCGTATTTTTTGGTGACAAATGAATTATTGATTAACTAGTTTTTAAGCTATAGTCTGTTTCATATTTGTATTGCGTTTTACCTTAGAAACAAGGGTGGGTTCGACTTTTGACTTACTGTGGAGAGAATATGTCGTTTTCTGAACTTCTGCTGATTTGTTTGAAAAAAGCACGTACACGTCTAGAGTTTGGATATACAAATCGATTTTTAAACATGACAATCTCGATCCAAATGCTGTTATCGAAATTACCAAATTCAGTGAAAATGTACAGAAATGACCCCCATTGAACATTGAAATGTTCACTCGAATGGCAGACTATAAAAATTAGAATAGGCATGACATTTTGTAGTTAACGAATAGTTTTCGATGTTTAAACACAAATATTTACACATTTTTCATATTTTGAAATGCTATAGTCTGTTTCAAAAATGTACTTTTATACGAAAATGGTTTCATTTAAAACTGTTGTTCAAAATTCACCGTAGTAGTTACATATTGGATCGGTTTTGGTATCAATATAATCAGTACTTGATGACATATAAAGAATCATTGGAGAAAGTGGACATTATCTTCAGGCCCTTTTTAGCAGTACCGCATTTACTCAAAAAATCAGAAATTTTTTTTTCACATTTTTTGACTGGGGTCACCTCTGATAAAAAATTGTGAAAATTCAGAGAGTAATGCCAGAACGTTTTGAAGATGATTTTTGTGTGGCATATATATTTGTGCATCTAACGAACTATGAATTGCATGATTCTAGAAAGTATTAAATACCGTATAGGTTACAATACACCATTAGATTTTATGGGCGCAGCCATTTTATGAGCATAACATGGTATTCAGAATTAAGAGTATAGCTAATCCTGATTGGTTGATATGTGCGCCCGTTATTTTTTGTTATTAGAGACTTCGTGCATTCTGCATTATACCAAAGGCCAAATAAATTATTTTCCTTAGCCCTAACGGAACTGAGATGTCTTTTAAACGCTAGGATGAGACACGTATTTTTATGTGCAAAATTGATAGGCATGGGAGATAAGTACAAATTACGCTAAGAAAAGCAACGCGAACCTATATTTTTTGGACCAAAAAATACTGTCCTAATAACTTTTCTTTAATTCTAGCAAGGTTTCGTTTAAAAAATCAACTTTCTAAAGTCTGTATCTCGAAAAAGGCTATCATTGTCGCCTATGGGGAAATTAATTGTTTATTTCAACCTATACAGCGTCGACATTTCTTTATCATAGTGCTCAAAAAGTGTCAAAAACAGTAATTTTACTTGATATTTGATGTGAAACCGTATTTTTTGGTGACAAATGAATTATTGATTAACTAGTTTTTAAGCTATAGTCTGTTTCATATTTGTATTGCGTTTTACCTTAGAAACAAGGGTGGGTTCGACTTTTGACTTACTGTGGAGAGAATATGTCGTTTTCTGAACTTCTGCTGATTTGTTTGAAAAAAGCACGTACACGTCTAGAGTTTGGATATACAAATCGATTTTTAAACATGACAATCTCGATCCAAATGCTGTTATCGAAATTACCAAATTCAGTGAAAATGTACAGAAATGACCCCCATTGAACATTGAAATGTTCACTCGAATGGCAGACTATAAAAATTAGAATAGGCATGACATTTTGTAGTTAACGAATAGTTTTCGATGTTTAAACACAAATATTTACACATTTTTCATATTTTGAAATGCTATAGTCTGTTTCAAAAATGTACTTTTATACGAAAATGGTTTCATTTAAAACTGTTGTTCAAAATTCACCGTAGTAGTTACATATTGGATCGGTTTTGGTATCAATATAATCAGTACTTGATGACATATAAAGAATCATTGGAGAAAGTGGACATTATCTTCAGGCCCTTTTTAGCAGTACCGCATTTACTCAAAAAATCAGAAATTTTTTTTTCACATTTTTTGACTGGGGTCACCTCTGATAAAAAATTGTGAAAATTCAGAGAGTAATGCCAGAACGTTTTCAAGATGATTTTTGTGTGGCATATATATTTGTGCATCTAACGAACTATGAATTGCATGATTCTAGAAAGTATTAAATACCGTATAGGTTACAATACACCATTAGATTTTATGGGCGCAGCCATTTTATGAGCATAACATGGTATTCAGAATTAAGAGTATAGCTAATCCTGATTGGTTGATATGTGCGCCCGTTATTTTTTGTTATTAGAGACTTCGTGCATTCTGCATTATACCAAAGGCCAAATAAATTATTTTCCTTAGCCCTAACGGAACTGAGATGTCTTTTAAACGCTAGGATGAGACACGTATTTTTATGTGCAAAATTGATAGGCATGGGAGATAAGTACAAATTACGCTAAGAAAAGCAACGCGAACCTATATTTTTTGGACCAAAAAATACTGTCCTAATGACTTTTCTTTAATTCTAGCAAGGTTTCGTTTAAAAAATCAACTTTCTAAAGTCTGTATCTCGAAAAAGGCTATCATTGTCGCCTATGGGGAAATTAATTGTTTATTTCAACCTATACAGCGTCGACATTTCTTTATCATAGTGCTCAAAAAGTGTCAAAAACAGTAATTTTACTTGATATTTGATGTGAAACCGTATTTTTTGGTGACAAATGAATTATTGATTAACTAGTTTTTAAGCTATAGTCTGTTTCATATTTGTATTGCGTTTTACCTTAGAAACAAGGGTGGGTTCGACTTTTGACTTACTGTGGAGAGAATATGTCGTTTTCTGAACTTCTGCTGATTTGTTTGAAAAAAGCACGTACACGTCTAGAGTTTGGATATACAAATCGATTTTTAAACATGACAATCTCGATCCAAATGCTGTTATCGAAATTACCAAATTCAGTGAAAATGTACAGAAATGACCCCCATTGAACATTGAAATGTTCACTCGAATGGCAGACTATAAAAATTAGAATAGGCATGACATTTTGTAGTTAACGAATAGTTTTCGATGTTTAAACACAAATATTTACACATTTTTCATATTTTGAAATGCTATAGTCTGTTTCAAAAATGTACTTTTATACGAAAATGGTTTCATTTAAAACTGTTGTTCAAAATTCACCGTAGTAGTTACATATTGGATCGGTTTTGGTATCAATATAATCAGTACTTGATGACATATAAAGAATCATTGGAGAAAGTGGACATTATCTTCAGGCCCTTTTTAGCAGTACCGCATTTACTCAAAAAATCAGAAATTTTTTTTTCACATTTTTTGACTGGGGTCACCTCTGATAAAAAATTGTGAAAATTCAGAGAGTAATGCCAGAACGTTTTGAAGATGATTTTTGTGTGGCATATATATTTGTGCATCTAACGAACTATGAATTGCATGATTCTAGAAAGTATTAAATACCGTATAGGTTACAATACACCATTAGATTTTATGGGCGCAGCCATTTTATGAGCATAACATGGTATTCAGAATTAAGAGTATAGCTAATCCTGATTGGTTGATATGTGCGCCCGTTATTTTTTGTTATTAGAGACTTCGTGCATTCTGCATTATACCAAAGGCCAAATAAATTATTTTCCTTAGCCCTAACGGAACTGAGATGTCTTTTAAACGCTAGGATGAGACACGTATTTTTATGTGCAAAATTGATAGGCATGGGAGATAAGTACAAATTACGCTAAGAAAAGCAACGCGAACCTATATTTTTTGGACCAAAAAATACTGTCCTAATAACTTTTCTTTAATTCTAGCAAGGTTTCGTTTAAAAAATCAACTTTCTAAAGTCTGTATCTCGAAAAAGGCTATCATTGTCGCCTATGGGGAAATTAATTGTTTATTTCAACCTATACAGCGTCGACATTTCTTTATCATAGTGCTCAAAAAGTGTCAAAAACAGTAATTTTACTTGATATTTGATGTGAAACCGTATTTTTTGGTGACAAATGAATTATTGATTAACTAGTTTTTAAGCTATAGTCTGTTTCATATTTGTATTGCGTTTTACCTTAGAAACAAGGGTGGGTTCGACTTTTGACTTACTGTGGAGAGAATATGTCGTTTTCTGAACTTCTGCTGATTTGTTTGAAAAAAGCACGTACACGTCTAGAGTTTGGATATACAAATCGATTTTTAAACATGACAATCTCGATCCAAATGCTGTTATCGAAATTACCAAATTCAGTGAAAATGTACAGAAATGACCCCCATTGAACATTGAAATGTTCACTCGAATGGCAGACTATAAAAATTAGAATAGGCATGACATTTTGTAGTTAACGAATAGTTTTCGATGTTTAAACACAAATATTTACACATTTTTCATATTTTGAAATGCTATAGTCTGTTTCAAAAATGTACTTTTATACGAAAATGGTTTCATTTAAAACTGTTGTTCAAAATTCACCGTAGTAGTTACATATTGGATCGGTTTTGGTATCAATATAATCAGTACTTGATGACATATAAAGAATCATTGGAGAAAGTGGACATTATCTTCAGGCCCTTTTTAGCAGTACCGCATTTACTCAAAAAATCAGAAATTTTTTTTTCACATTTTTTGACTGGGGTCACCTCTGATAAAAAATTGTGAAAATTCAGAGAGTAATGCCAGAACGTTTTGAAGATGATTTTTGTGTGGCATATATATTTGTGCATCTAACGAACTATGAATTGCATGATTCTAGAAAGTATTAAATACCGTATACAGCGTCGACATTTCTTTATCATAGTGCTCAAAAAGTGTCAAAAACAGTAATTTTACTTGATATTTGATGTGAAACCGTATTTTTTGGTGACAAATGAATTATTGATTAACTAGTTTTTAAGCTATAGTCTGTTTCATATTTGTATTGCGTTTTACCTTAGAAACAAGGGTGGGTTCGACTTTTGACTTACTGTGGAGAGAATATGTCGTTTTCTGAACTTCTGCTGATTTGTTTGAAAAAAGCACGTACACGTCTAGAGTTTGGATATACAAATCGATTTTTAAACATGACAATCTCGATCCAAATGCTGTTATCGAAATTACCAAATTCAGTGAAAATGTACAGAAATGACCCCCATTGAACATTGAAATGTTCACTCGAATGGCAGACTATAAAAATTAGAATAGGCATGACATTTTGTAGTTAACGAATAGTTTTCGATGTTTAAACACAAATATTTACACATTTTTCATATTTTGAAATGCTATAGTCTGTTTCAAAAATGTACTTTTATACGAAAATGGTTTCATTTAAAACTGTTGTTCAAAATTCACCGTAGTAGTTACATATTGGATCGGTTTTGGTATCAATATAATCAGTACTTGATGACATATAAAGAATCATTGGAGAAAGTGGACATTATCTTCAGGCCCTTTTTAGCAGTACCGCATTTACTCAAAAAATCAGAAATTTTTTTTTCACATTTTTTGACTGGGGTCACCTCTGATAAAAAATTGTGAAAATTCAGAGAGTAATGCCAGAACGTTTTGAAGATGATTTTTGTGTGGCATATATATTTGTGCATCTAACGAACTATGAATTGCATGATTCTAGAAAGTATTAAATACCGTATAGGTTACAATACACCATTAGATTTTATGGGCGCAGCCATTTTATGAGCATAACATGGTATTCAGAATTAAGAGTATAGCTAATCCTGATTGGTTGATATGTGCGCCCGTTATTTTTTGTTATTAGAGACTTCGTGCATTCTGCATTATACCAAAGGCCAAATAAATTATTTTCCTTAGCCCTAACGGAACTGAGATGTCTTTTAAACGCTAGGATGAGACACGTATTTTTATGTGCAAAATTGATAGGCATGGGAGATAAGTACAAATTACGCTAAGAAAAGCAACGCGAACCTATATTTTTTGGACCAAAAAATACTGTCCTAATAACTTTTCTTTAATTCTAGCAAGGTTTCGTTTAAAAAATCAACTTTCTAAAGTCTGTATCTCGAAAAAGGCTATCATTGTCGCCTATGGGGAAATTAATTGTTTATTTCAACCTATACAGCGTCGACATTTCTTTATCATAGTGCTCAAAAAGTGTCAAAAACAGTAATTTTACTTGATATTTGATGTGAAACCGTATTTTTTGGTGACAAATGAATTATTGATTAACTAGTTTTTAAGCTATAGTCTGTTTCATATTTGTATTGCGTTTTACCTTAGAAACAAGGGTGGGTTCGACTTTTGACTTACTGTGGAGAGAATATGTCGTTTTCTGAACTTCTGCTGATTTGTTTGAAAAAAGCACGTACACGTCTAGAGTTTGGATATACAAATCGATTTTTAAACATGACAATCTCGATCCAAATGCTGTTATCGAAATTACCAAATTCAGTGAAAATGTACAGAAATGACCCCCATTGAACATTGAAATGTTCACTCGAATGGCAGACTATAAAAATTAGAATAGGCATGACATTTTGTAGTTAACGAATAGTTTTCGATGTTTAAACACAAATATTTACACATTTTTCATATTTTGAAATGCTATAGTCTGTTTCAAAAATGTACTTTTATACGAAAATGGTTTCATTTAAAACTGTTGTTCAAAATTCACCGTAGTAGTTACATATTGGATCGGTTTTGGTATCAATATAATCAGTACTTGATGACATATAAAGAATCATTGGAGAAAGTGGACATTATCTTCAGGCCCTTTTTAGCAGTACCGCATTTACTCAAAAAATCAGAAATTTTTTTTTCACATTTTTTGACTGGGGTCACCTCTGATAAAAAATTGTGAAAATTCAGAGAGTAATGCCAGAACGTTTTGAAGATGATTTTTGTGTGGCATATATATTTGTGCATCTAACGAACTATGAATTGCATGATTCTAGAAAGTATTAAATACCGTATAGGTTACAATACACCATTAGATTTTATGGGCGCAGCCATTTTATGAGCATAACATGGTATTCAGAATTAAGAGTATAGCTAATCCTGATTGGTTGATATGTGCGCCCGTTATTTTTTGTTATTAGAGACTTCGTGCATTCTGCATTATACCAAAGGCCAAATAAATTATTTTCCTTAGCCCTAACGGAACTGAGATGTCTTTTAAACGCTAGGATGAGACACGTATTTTTATGTGCAAAATTGATAGGCATGGGAGATAAGTACAAATTACGCTAAGAAAAGCAACGCGAACCTATATTTTTTGGACCAAAAAATACTGTCCTAATAACTTTTCTTTAATTCTAGCAAGGTTTCGTTTAAAAAATCAACTTTCTAAAGTCTGTATCTCGAAAAAGGCTATCATTGTCGCCTATGGGGAAATTAATTGTTTATTTCAACCTATACAGCGTCGACATTTCTTTATCATAGTGCTCAAAAAGTGTCAAAAACAGTAATTTTACTTGATATTTGATGTGAAACCGTATTTTTTGGTGACAAATGAATTATTGATTAACTAGTTTTTAAGCTATAGTCTGTTTCATATTTGTATTGCGTTTTACCTTAGAAACAAGGGTGGGTTCGACTTTTGACTTACTGTGGAGAGAATATGTCGTTTTCTGAACTTCTGCTGATTTGTTTGAAAAAAGCACGTACACGTCTAGAGTTTGGATATACAAATCGATTTTTAAACATGACAATCTCGATCCAAATGCTGTTATCGAAATTACCAAATTCAGTGAAAATGTACAGAAATGACCCCCATTGAACATTGAAATGTTCACTCGAATGGCAGACTATAAAAATTAGAATAGGCATGACATTTTGTAGTTAACGAATAGTTTTCGATGTTTAAACACAAATATTTACACATTTTTCATATTTTGAAATGCTATAGTCTGTTTCAAAAATGTACTTTTATACGAAAATGGTTTCATTTAAAACTGTTGTTCAAAATTCACCGTAGTAGTTACATATTGGATCGGTTTTGGTATCAATATAATCAGTACTTGATGACATATAAAGAATCATTGGAGAAAGTGGACATTATCTTCAGGCCCTTTTTAGCAGTACCGCATTTACTCAAAAAATCAGAAATTTTTTTTTCACATTTTTTGACTGGGGTCACCTCTGATAAAAAATTGTGAAAATTCAGAGAGTAATGCCAGAACGTTTTGAAGATGATTTTTGTGTGGCATATATATTTGTGCATCTAACGAACTATGAATTGCATGATTCTAGAAAGTATTAAATACCGTATACAGCGTCGACATTTCTTTATCATAGTGCTCAAAAAGTGTCAAAAACAGTAATTTTACTTGATATTTGATGTGAAACCGTATTTTTTGGTGACAAATGAATTATTGATTAACTAGTTTTTAAGCTATAGTCTGTTTCATATTTGTATTGCGTTTTACCTTAGAAACAAGGGTGGGTTCGACTTTTGACTTACTGTGGAGAGAATATGTCGTTTTCTGAACTTCTGCTGATTTGTTTGAAAAAAGCACGTACACGTCTAGAGTTTGGATATACAAATCGATTTTTAAACATGACAATCTCGATCCAAATGCTGTTATCGAAATTACCAAATTCAGTGAAAATGTACAGAAATGACCCCCATTGAACATTGAAATGTTCACTCGAATGGCAGACTATAAAAATTAGAATAGGCATGACATTTTGTAGTTAACGAATAGTTTTCGATGTTTAAACACAAATATTTACACATTTTTCATATTTTGAAATGCTATAGTCTGTTTCAAAAATGTACTTTTATACGAAAATGGTTTCATTTAAAACTGTTGTTCAAAATTCACCGTAGTAGTTACATATTGGATCGGTTTTGGTATCAATATAATCAGTACTTGATGACATATAAAGAATCATTGGAGAAAGTGGACATTATCTTCAGGCCCTTTTTAGCAGTACCGCATTTACTCAAAAAATCAGAAATTTTTTTTTCACATTTTTTGACTGGGGTCACCTCTGATAAAAAATTGTGAAAATTCAGAGAGTAATGCCAGAACGTTTTGAAGATGATTTTTGTGTGGCATATATATTTGTGCATCTAACGAACTATGAATTGCATGATTCTAGAAAGTATTAAATACCGTATAGGTTACAATACACCATTAGATTTTATGGGCGCAGCCATTTTATGAGCATAACATGGTATTCAGAATTAAGAGTATAGCTAATCCTGATTGGTTGATATGTGCGCCCGTTATTTTTTGTTATTAGAGACTTCGTGCATTCTGCATTATACCAAAGGCCAAATAAATTATTTTCCTTAGCCCTAACGGAACTGAGATGTCTTTTAAACGCTAGGATGAGACACGTATTTTTATGTGCAAAATTGATAGGCATGGGAGATAAGTACAAATTACGCTAAGAAAAGCAACGCGAACCTATATTTTTTGGACCAAAAAATACTGTCCTAATAACTTTTCTTTAATTCTAGCAAGGTTTCGTTTAAAAAATCAACTTTCTAAAGTCTGTATCTCGAAAAAGGCTATCATTGTCGCCTATGGGGAAATTAATTGTTTATTTCAACCTATACAGCGTCGACATTTCTTTATCATAGTGCTCAAAAAGTGTCAAAAACAGTAATTTTACTTGATATTTGATGTGAAACCGTATTTTTTGGTGACAAATGAATTATTGATTAACTAGTTTTTAAGCTATAGTCTGTTTCATATTTGTATTGCGTTTTACCTTAGAAACAAGGGTGGGTTCGACTTTTGACTTACTGTGGAGAGAATATGTCGTTTTCTGAACTTCTGCTGATTTGTTTGAAAAAAGCACGTACACGTCTAGAGTTTGGATATACAAATCGATTTTTAAACATGACAATCTCGATCCAAATGCTGTTATCGAAATTACCAAATTCAGTGAAAATGTACAGAAATGACCCCCATTGAACATTGAAATGTTCACTCGAATGGCAGACTATAAAAATTAGAATAGGCATGACATTTTGTAGTTAACGAATAGTTTTCGATGTTTAAACACAAATATTTACACATTTTTCATATTTTGAAATGCTATAGTCTGTTTCAAAAATGTACTTTTATACGAAAATGGTTTCATTTAAAACTGTTGTTCAAAATTCACCGTAGTAGTTACATATTGGATCGGTTTTGGTATCAATATAATCAGTACTTGATGACATATAAAGAATCATTGGAGAAAGTGGACATTATCTTCAGGCCCTTTTTAGCAGTACCGCATTTACTCAAAAAATCAGAAATTTTTTTTTCACATTTTTTGACTGGGGTCACCTCTGATAAAAAATTGTGAAAATTCAGAGAGTAATGCCAGAACGTTTTGAAGATGATTTTTGTGTGGCATATATATTTGTGCATCTAACGAACTATGAATTGCATGATTCTAGAAAGTATTAAATACCGTATACAGCGTCGACATTTCTTTATCATAGTGCTCAAAAAGTGTCAAAAACAGTAATTTTACTTGATATTTGATGTGAAACCGTATTTTTTGGTGACAAATGAATTATTGATTAACTAGTTTTTAAGCTATAGTCTGTTTCATATTTGTATTGCGTTTTACCTTAGAAACAAGGGTGGGTTCGACTTTTGACTTACTGTGGAGAGAATATGTCGTTTTCTGAACTTCTGCTGATTTGTTTGAAAAAAGCACGTACACGTCTAGAGTTTGGATATACAAATCGATTTTTAAACATGACAATCTCGATCCAAATGCTGTTATCGAAATTACCAAATTCAGTGAAAATGTACAGAAATGACCCCCATTGAACATTGAAATGTTCACTCGAATGGCAGACTATAAAAATTAGAATAGGCATGACATTTTGTAGTTAACGAATAGTTTTCGATGTTTAAACACAAATATTTACACATTTTTCATATTTTGAAATGCTATAGTCTGTTTCAAAAATGTACTTTTATACGAAAATGGTTTCATTTAAAACTGTTGTTCAAAATTCACCGTAGTAGTTACATATTGGATCGGTTTTGGTATCAATATAATCAGTACTTGATGACATATAAAGAATCATTGGAGAAAGTGGACATTATCTTCAGGCCCTTTTTAGCAGTACCGCATTTACTCAAAAAATCAGAAATTTTTTTTTCACATTTTTTGACTGGGGTCACCTCTGATAAAAAATTGTGAAAATTCAGAGAGTAATGCCAGAACGTTTTGAAGATGATTTTTGTGTGGCATATATATTTGTGCATCTAACGAACTATGAATTGCATGATTCTAGAAAGTATTAAATACCGTATAGGTTACAATACACCATTAGATTTTATGGGCGCAGCCATTTTATGAGCATAACATGGTATTCAGAATTAAGAGTATAGCTAATCCTGATTGGTTGATATGTGCGCCCGTTATTTTTTGTTATTAGAGACTTCGTGCATTCTGCATTATACCAAAGGCCAAATAAATTATTTTCCTTAGCCCTAACGGAACTGAGATGTCTTTTAAACGCTAGGATGAGACACGTATTTTTATGTGCAAAATTGATAGGCATGGGAGATAAGTACAAATTACGCTAAGAAAAGCAACGCGAACCTATATTTTTTGGACCAAAAAATACTGTCCTAATAACTTTTCTTTAATTCTAGCAAGGTTTCGTTTAAAAAATCAACTTTCTAAAGTCTGTATCTCGAAAAAGGCTATCATTGTCGCCTATGGGGAAATTAATTGTTTATTTCAACCTATACAGCGTCGACATTTCTTTATCATAGTGCTCAAAAAGTGTCAAAAACAGTAATTTTACTTGATATTTGATGTGAAACCGTATTTTTTGGTGACAAATGAATTATTGATTAACTAGTTTTTAAGCTATAGTCTGTTTCATATTTGTATTGCGTTTTACCTTAGAAACAAGGGTGGGTTCGACTTTTGACTTACTGTGGAGAGAATATGTCGTTTTCTGAACTTCTGCTGATTTGTTTGAAAAAAGCACGTACACGTCTAGAGTTTGGATATACAAATCGATTTTAAACATGACAATCTCGATCCAAATGCTGTTATCGAAATTACCAAATTCAGTGAAAATGTACAGAAATGACCCCCATTGAACATTGAAATGTTCACTCGAATGGCAGACTATAAAAATTAGAATAGGCATGACATTTTGTAGTTAACGAATAGTTTTCGATGTTTAAACACAAATATTTACACATTTTTCATATTTTGAAATGCTATAGTCTGTTTCAAAAATGTACTTTTATACGAAAATGGTTTCATTTAAAACTGTTGTTCAAAATTCACCGTAGTAGTTACATATTGGATCGGTTTTGGTATCAATATAATCAGTACTTGATGACATATAAAGAATCATTGGAGAAAGTGGACATTATCTTCAGGCCCTTTTTAGCAGTACCGCATTTACTCAAAAAATCAGAAATTTTTTTTTCACATTTTTTGACTGGGGTCACCTCTGATAAAAAATTGTGAAAATTCAGAGAGTAATGCCAGAACGTTTTGAAGATGATTTTTGTGTGGCATATATATTTGTGCATCTAACGAACTATGAATTGCATGATTCTAGAAAGTATTAAATACCGTATAGGTTACAATACACCATTAGATTTTATGGGCGCAGCCATTTTATGAGCATAACATGGTATTCAGAATTAAGAGTATAGCTAATCCTGATTGGTTGATATGTGCGCCCGTTATTTTTTGTTATTAGAGACTTCGTGCATTCTGCATTATACCAAAGGCCAAATAAATTATTTTCCTTAGCCCTAACGGAACTGAGATGTCTTTTAAACGCTAGGATGAGACACGTATTTTTATGTGCAAAATTGATAGGCATGGGAGATAAGTACAAATTACGCTAAGAAAAGCAACGCGAACCTATATTTTTTGGACCAAAAAATACTGTCCTAATAACTTTTCTTTAATTCTAGCAAGGTTTCGTTTAAAAAATCAACTTTCTAAAGTCTGTATCTCGAAAAAGGCTATCATTGTCGCCTATGGGGAAATTAATTGTTTATTTCAACCTATACAGCGTCGACATTTCTTTATCATAGTGCTCAAAAAGTGTCAAAAACAGTAATTTTACTTGATATTTGATGTGAAACCGTATTTTTTGGTGACAAATGAATTATTGATTAACTAGTTTTTAAGCTATAGTCTGTTTCATATTTGTATTGCGTTTTACCTTAGAAACAAGGGTGGGTTCGACTTTTGACTTACTGTGGAGAGAATATGTCGTTTTCTGAACTTCTGCTGATTTGTTTGAAAAAAGCACGTACACGTCTAGAGTTTGGATATACAAATCGATTTTTAAACATGACAATCTCGATCCAAATGCTGTTATCGAAATTACCAAATTCAGTGAAAATGTACAGAAATGACCCCCATTGAACATTGAAATGTTCACTCGAATGGCAGACTATAAAAATTAGAATAGGCATGACATTTTGTAGTTAACGAATAGTTTTCGATGTTTAAACACAAATATTTACACATTTTTCATATTTTGAAATGCTATAGTCTGTTTCAAAAATGTACTTTTATACGAAAATGGTTTCATTTAAAACTGTTGTTCAAAATTCACCGTAGTAGTTACATATTGGATCGGTTTTGGTATCAATATAATCAGTACTTGATGACATATAAAGAATCATTGGAGAAAGTGGACATTATCTTCAGGCCCTTTTTAGCAGTACCGCATTTACTCAAAAAATCAGAAATTTTTTTTTCACATTTTTTGACTGGGGTCACCTCTGATAAAAAATTGTGAAAATTCAGAGAGTAATGCCAGAACGTTTTGAAGATGATTTTTGTGTGGCATATATATTTGTGCATCTAACGAACTATGAATTGCATGATTCTAGAAAGTATTAAATACCGTATACAGCGTCGACATTTCTTTATCATAGTGCTCAAAAAGTGTCAAAAACAGTAATTTTACTTGATATTTGATGTGAAACCGTATTTTTTGGTGACAAATGAATTATTGATTAACTAGTTTTTAAGCTATAGTCTGTTTCATATTTGTATTGCGTTTTACCTTAGAAACAAGGGTGGGTTCGACTTTTGACTTACTGTGGAGAGAATATGTCGTTTTCTGAACTTCTGCTGATTTGTTTGAAAAAAGCACGTACACGTCTAGAGTTTGGATATACAAATCGATTTTTAAACATGACAATCTCGATCCAAATGCTGTTATCGAAATTACCAAATTCAGTGAAAATGTACAGAAATGACCCCCATTGAACATTGAAATGTTCACTCGAATGGCAGACTATAAAAATTAGAATAGGCATGACATTTTGTAGTTAACGAATAGTTTTCGATGTTTAAACACAAATATTTACACATTTTTCATATTTTGAAATGCTATAGTCTGTTTCAAAAATGTACTTTTATACGAAAATGGTTTCATTTAAAACTGTTGTTCAAAATTCACCGTAGTAGTTACATATTGGATCGGTTTTGGTATCAATATAATCAGTACTTGATGACATATAAAGAATCATTGGAGAAAGTGGACATTATCTTCAGGCCCTTTTTAGCAGTACCGCATTTACTCAAAAAATCAGAAATTTTTTTTTCACATTTTTTGACTGGGGTCACCTCTGATAAAAAATTGTGAAAATTCAGAGAGTAATGCCAGAACGTTTTGAAGATGATTTTTGTGTGGCATATATATTTGTGCATCTAACGAACTATGAATTGCATGATTCTAGAAAGTATTAAATACCGTATAGGTTACAATACACCATTAGATTTTATGGGCGCAGCCATTTTATGAGCATAACATGGTATTCAGAATTAAGAGTATAGCTAATCCTGATTGGTTGATATGTGCGCCCGTTATTTTTTGTTATTAGAGACTTCGTGCATTCTGCATTATACCAAAGGCCAAATAAATTATTTTCCTTAGCCCTAACGGAACTGAGATGTCTTTTAAACGCTAGGATGAGACACGTATTTTTATGTGCAAAATTGATAGGCATGGGAGATAAGTACAAATTACGCTAAGAAAAGCAACGCGAACCTATATTTTTTGGACCAAAAAATACTGTCCTAATAACTTTTCTTTAATTCTAGCAAGGTTTCGTTTAAAAAATCAACTTTCTAAAGTCTGTATCTCGAAAAAGGCTATCATTGTCGCCTATGGGGAAATTAATTGTTTATTTCAACCTATACAGCGTCGACATTTCTTTATCATAGTGCTCAAAAAGTGTCAAAAACAGTAATTTTACTTGATATTTGATGTGAAACCGTATTTTTTGGTGACAAATGAATTATTGATTAACTAGTTTTTTAAGCTATAGTCTGTTTCATATTTGTATTGCGTTTTACCTTAGAAACAAGGGTGGGTTCGACTTTTGACTTACTGAGGAGAGAATATGTCGTTTTCTGAACTTCTGCTGATTTGTTTGAAAAAAGCACGTACACGTCTAGAGTTTGGATATACAAATCGATTTTTAAACATGACAATCTCGATCCAAATGCTGTTATCGAAATTACCAAATTCAGTGAAAATGTACAGAAATGACCCCCATTGAACATTGAAATGTTCACTCGAATGGCAGACTATAAAAATTAGAATAGGCATGACATTTTGTAGTTAACGAATAGTTTTCGATGTTTAAACACAAATATTTACACATTTTTCATATTTTGAAATGCTATAGTCTGTTTCAAAAATGTACTTTTATACGAAAATGGTTTCATTTAAAACTGTTGTTCAAAATTCACCGTAGTAGTTACATATTGGATCGGTTTTGGTATCAATATAATCAGTACTTGATGACATATAAAGAATCATTGGAGAAAGTGGACATTATCTTCAGGCCCTTTTTAGCAGTACCGCATTTACTCAAAAAATCAGAAATTTTTTTTTCACATTTTTTGACTGGGGTCACCTCTGATAAAAAATTGTGAAAATTCAGAGAGTAATGCCAGAACGTTTTGAAGATGATTTTTGTGTGGCATATATATTTGTGCATCTAACGAACTATGAATTGCATGATTCTAGAAAGTATTAAATACCGTATACAGCGTCGACATTTCTTTATCATAGTGCTCAAAAAGTGTCAAAAACAGTAATTTTACTTGATATTTGATGTGAAACCGTATTTTTTGGTGACAAATGAATTATTGATTAACTAGTTTTTAAGCTATAGTCTGTTTCATATTTGTATTGCGTTTTACCTTAGAAACAAGGGTGGGTTCGACTTTTGACTTACTGTGGAGAGAATATGTCGTTTTCTGAACTTCTGCTGATTTGTTTGAAAAAAGCACGTACACGTCTAGAGTTTGGATATACAAATCGATTTTTAAACATGACAATCTCGATCCAAATGCTGTTATCGAAATTACCAAATTCAGTGAAAATGTACAGAAATGACCCCCATTGAACATTGAAATGTTCACTCGAATGGCAGACTATAAAAATTAGAATAGGCATGACATTTTGTAGTTAACGAATAGTTTTCGATGTTTAAACACAAATATTTACACATTTTTCATATTTTGAAATGCTATAGTCTGTTTCAAAAATGTACTTTTATACGAAAATGGTTTCATTTAAAACTGTTGTTCAAAATTCACCGTAGTAGTTACATATTGGATCGGTTTTGGTATCAATATAATCAGTACTTGATGACATATAAAGAATCATTGGAGAAAGTGGACATTATCTTCAGGCCCTTTTTAGCAGTACCGCATTTACTCAAAAAAATCAGAAATTTTTTTTTCACATTTTTTGACTGGGGTCACCTCTGATAAAAAATTGTGAAAATTCAGAGAGTAATGCCAGAACGTTTTGAAGATGATTTTTGTGTGGCATATATATTTGTGCATCTAACGAACTATGAATTGCATGATTCTAGAAAGTATTAAATACCGTATAGGTTACAATACACCATTAGATTTTATGGGCGCAGCCATTTTATGAGCATAACATGGTATTCAGAATTAAGAGTATAGCTAATCCTGATTGGTTGATATGTGCGCCCGTTATTTTTTGTTATTAGAGACTTCGTGCATTCTGCATTATACCAAAGGCCAAATAAATTATTTTCCTTAGCCCTAACGGAACTGAGATGTCTTTTAAACGCTAGGATGAGACACGTATTTTTATGTGCAAAATTGATAGGCATGGGAGATAAGTACAAATTACGCTAAGAAAAGCAACGCGAACCTATATTTTTTGGACCAAAAAATACTGTCCTAATAACTTTTCTTTAATTCTAGCAAGGTTTCGTTTAAAAAATCAACTTTCTAAAGTCTGTATCTCGAAAAAGGCTATCATTGTCGCCTATGGGGAAATTAATTGTTTATTTCAACCTATACAGCGTCGACATTTCTTTATCATAGTGCTCAAAAAGTGTCAAAAACAGTAATTTTACTTGATATTTGATGTGAAACCGTATTTTTTGGTGACAAATGAATTATTGATTAACTAGTTTTTAAGCTATAGTCTGTTTCATATTTGTATTGCGTTTTACCTTAGAAACAAGGGTGGGTTCGACTTTTGACTTACTGTGGAGAGAATATGTCGTTTTCTGAACTTCTGCTGATTTGTTTGAAAAAAGCACGTACACGTCTAGAGTTTGGATATACAAATCGATTTTTAAACATGACAATCTCGATCCAAATGCTGTTATCGAAATTACCAAATTCAGTGAAAATGTACAGAAATGACCCCCATTGAACATTGAAATGTTCACTCGAATGGCAGACTATAAAAATTAGAATAGGCATGACATTTTGTAGTTAACGAATAGTTTTCGATGTTTAAACACAAATATTTACACATTTTTCATATTTTGAAATGCTATAGTCTGTTTCAAAAATGTACTTTTATACGAAAATGGTTTCATTTAAAACTGTTGTTCAAAATTCACCGTAGTAGTTACATATTGGATCGGTTTTGGTATCAATATAATCAGTACTTGATGACATATAAAGAATCATTGGAGAAAGTGGACATTATCTTCAGGCCCTTTTTAGCAGTACCGCATTTACTCAAAAAATCAGAAATTTTTTTTTCACATTTTTTGACTGGGGTCACCTCTGATAAAAAATTGTGAAAATTCAGAGAGTAATGCCAGAACGTTTTGAAGATGATTTTTGTGTGGCATATATATTTGTGCATCTAACGAACTATGAATTGCATGATTCTAGAAAGTATTAAATACCGTATAGGTTACAATACACCATTAGATTTTATGGGCGCAGCCATTTTATGAGCATAACATGGTATTCAGAATTAAGAGTATAGCTAATCCTGATTGGTTGATATGTGCGCCCGTTATTTTTTGTTATTAGAGACTTCGTGCATTCTGCATTATACCAAAGGCCAAATAAATTATTTTCCTTAGCCCTAACGGAACTGAGATGTCTTTTAAACGCTAGGATGAGACACGTATTTTTATGTGCAAAATTGATAGGCATGGGAGATAAGTACAAATTACGCTAAGAAAAGCAACGCGAACCTATATTTTTTGGACCAAAAAATACTGTCCTAATAACTTTTCTTTAATTCTAGCAAGGTTTCGTTTAAAAAATCAACTTTCTAAAGTCTGTATCTCGAAAAAGGCTATCATTGTCGCCTATGGGGAAATTAATTGTTTATTTCAACCTATACAGCGTCGACATTTCTTTATCATAGTGCTCAAAAAGTGTCAAAAACAGTAATTTTACTTGATATTTGATGTGAAACCGTATTTTTTGGTGACAAATGAATTATTGATTAACTAGTTTTTAAGCTATAGTCTGTTTCATATTTGTATTGCGTTTTACCTTAGAAACAAGGGTGGGTTCGACTTTTGACTTACTGTGGAGAGAATATGTCGTTTTCTGAACTTCTGCTGATTTGTTTGAAAAAAGCACGTACACGTCTAGAGTTTGGATATACAAATCGATTTTTAAACATGACAATCTCGATCCAAATGCTGTTATCGAAATTACCAAATTCAGTGAAAATGTACAGAAATGACCCCCATTGAACATTGAAATGTTCACTCGAATGGCAGACTATAAAAATTAGAATAGGCATGACATTTTGTAGTTAACGAATAGTTTTCGATGTTTAAACACAAATATTTACACATTTTTCATATTTTGAAATGCTATAGTCTGTTCAAAAATGTACTTTTATACGAAAATGGTTTCATTTAAAACTGTTGTTCAAAATTCACCGTAGTAGTTACATATTGGATCGGTTTTGGTATCAATATAATCAGTACTTGATGACATATAAAGAATCATTGGAGAAAGTGGACATTATCTTCAGGCCCTTTTTAGCAGTACCGCATTTACTCAAAAAATCAGAAATTTTTTTTTCACATTTTTTGACTGGGGTCACCTCTGATAAAAAATTGTGAAAATTCAGAGAGTAATGCCAGAACGTTTTGAAGATGATTTTTGTGTGGCATATATATTTGTGCATCTAACGAACTATGAATTGCATGATTCTAGAAAGTATTAAATACCGTATACAGCGTCGACATTTCTTTATCATAGTGCTCAAAAAGTGTCAAAAACAGTAATTTTACTTGATATTTGATGTGAAACCGTATTTTTTGGTGACAAATGAATTATTGATTAACTAGTTTTTAAGCTATAGTCTGTTTCATATTTGTATTGCGTTTTTACCTTAGAAACAAGGGTGGGTTCGACTTTTGACTTACTGTGGAGAGAATATGTCGTTTTCTGAACTTCTGCTGATTTGTTTGAAAAAAGCACGTACACGTCTAGAGTTTGGATATACAAATCGATTTTTAAACATGACAATCTCGATCCAAATGCTGTTATCGAAATTACCAAATTCAGTGAAAATGTACAGAAATGACCCCCATTGAACATTGAAATGTTCACTCGAATGGCAGACTATAAAAATTAGAATAGGCATGACATTTTGTAGTTAACGAATAGTTTTCGATGTTTAAACACAAATATTTACACATTTTTCATATTTTGAAATGCTATAGTCTGTTTCAAAAATGTACTTTTATACGAAAATGGTTTCATTTAAAACTGTTGTTCAAAATTCACCGTAGTAGTTACATATTGGATCGGTTTTGGTATCAATATAATCAGTACTTGATGACATATAAAGAATCATTGGAGAAAGTGGACATTATCTTCAGGCCCTTTTTAGCAGTACCGCATTTACTCAAAAAATCAGAAATTTTTTTTTCACATTTTTTGACTGGGGTCACCTCTGATAAAAAATTGTGAAAATTCAGAGAGTAATGCCAGAACGTTTTGAAGATGATTTTTGTGTGGCATATATATTTGTGCATCTAACGAACTATGAATTGCATGATTCTAGAAAGTATTAAATACCGTATAGGTTACAATACACCATTAGATTTTATGGGCGCAGCCATTTTATGAGCATAACATGGTATTCAGAATTAAGAGTATAGCTAATCCTGATTGGTTGATATGTGCGCCCGTTATTTTTGTTATTAGAGACTTCGTGCATTCTGCATTATACCAAAGGCCAAATAAATTATTTTCCTTAGCCCTAACGGAACTGAGATGTCTTTTAAACGCTAGGATGAGACACGTATTTTTATGTGCAAAATTGATAGGCATGGGAGATAAGTACAATTACGCTAAGAAAAGCAACGCGAACCTATATTTTTTGGACCAAAAAATACTGTCCTAATAACTTTTCTTTAATTCTAGCAAGGTTTCGTTTAAAAAATCAACTTTCTAAAGTCTGTATCTCGAAAAAGGCTATCATTGTCGCCTATGGGGAAATTAATTGTTTATTTCAACCTATACAGCGTCGACATTTCTTTATCATAGTGCTCAAAAAGTGTCAAAAACAGTAATTTTACTTGATATTTGATGTGAAACCGTATTTTTTGGTGACAAATGAATTATTGATTAACTAGTTTTTAAGCTATAGTCTGTTTCATATTTGTATTGCGTTTTACCTTAGAAACAAGGGTGGGTTCGACTTTTGACTTACTGTGGAGAGAATATGTCGTTTTCTGAACTTCTGCTGATTTGTTTGAAAAAAGCACGTACACGTCTAGAGTTTGGATATACAAATCGATTTTTAAACATGACAATCTCGATCCAAATGCTGTTATCGAAATTACCAAATTCAGTGAAAATGTACAGAAATGACCCCCATTGAACATTGAAATGTTCACTCGAAT